>NC_026151.1:3513172-3573241 GCF_000512975.1 Sesamum indicum
TCCCTCCTCTTGAGTTCCATCTGCAAACCCAGAACATATTCTTTTACTATAACAACCAACTCCTTGACTTCATCCACCTCTCTTCGTGTCTCGACCACAATCAGTGGAATTGTGTGAAGAATAGACAGGAAATGGCGAAGAGCTTCAGAAAACTTTCCAGCAGTCGTAGCCTTGTAACCAGCCTTGAGTTTCTCTTCCAATTGAGAGAAATTGAAGACAAGTGCAGGGGGTCTTCGGACATTAGGGGTTGCTGAGTCACTCCAACCCCTCTCCACTGCAATTGAGATTACTGGTGCTGAGGTGAAGGCACGCAAGTAAGTGTGACTGCCCATGTGAATATCAATAAATTGAGACTTCAACGGGGAGAAATTCTTTATTCCCAACTGCCGGCTCAATAAGCGCATTGCCGTGTCAAAGTCCCCGGCAGCAGCATGTTCTGCAGCTAGGGACGATTTCTGGACCCAAATCTGGCTTACAGGCATGCCAGGGGTGGGGGTAACAAAGATGGAAGACCGCGCATTAGGAGCAGTCTTTGGCGTCTCAGCATCAGGAGGCAGATCCAGATCCTCAAGATCCCATCCTCCTTCCTCATCATTCTCGTCGTGCACAGCCTCATCATCCAGCACCAAACTAACATCACCATTCTGCAAGTTGGCCACCTCAACAATATCCAACGCCTCACCCCAATCAGCATCCGCTGCCTCTTCTTCATAATCTTCATCGACACCTCTGCCTGTATCATCAAGGCCACCCTCAAATATGCCTTTACTCACCATCAACAAAGGCCAATCTCCAGCACATAACACTGGGCTCGGGGGTACCAAGAGAGAAGCTTGCTTCCCCCCTGGCAGAGAAGGAACATTATCCCCCAATTCCTTAGCAAGATGCTCTGCAATATCATGGAGCCCATGGACCGAGGCTGTGATATATGCAAGAGGCAAATGACCAGCATTCTCCAGAATCTTAACCCGTTCCCGGACATCACCCAGATACAGTGCATCATGAAATTGACCCATGACATCATTCTTGACTTCAGCAATTTTCATCATTTTGGACAATTTGTCCAGATTACCAGTTATCAGATAATGGAAAGATAGCCTCTCGAAGTTCTTTGTCTTCTGGTATGCATATTCAACAATCCCAGCATTCCCCTGCCGCAGGGCCTCCACACCTAGCCTATACCAGTAATCTTTCTCATCAATCTTTTTAGCAGATTCAAGTGCTTTCTCAATGTTACCACTTTCAAGGGCCAAGTTGAAACGAGTTCTCTCATCCTTCACAAAATAAAGAGCAACTTGTGGGAAGCCCTTCTGCTGCAAATAAGCAATCATGGCTTGTCCGCATAATTCTGAATTTTTTATCATGCTCATAACCTGATCATATCTCTTTCTTATCAGGGATAGCTTAAAAATATACTCAGTAGAATCAATAATGATAGGACGGTTTTTCCCATCTCGGTCCAAGCAAAAGATTGTGCTCCCATATATCTTCGTAATGTATACAGGGACATCCAGTGTCTTGATAATTCCACTATCCCCATTAGGAAGGCAGTACTTGATGTGCGTCAGAGTAGTATAAATAAAGACACCATTACCATCCCATGCTCCACTCTTGACACGAATAGTCTCATGAAGAGTGCAACGGTGCACGAGCTTCTTGTCAGCAATCACAATTGAATGTTTGCTCAGTAAAGCAACACTCTCCATATCCGGAGACCAAACCACATATCTGACAAAAGATGTTTGGAGATCCCCAAGAACAATCCTTTGTTGAAGATCAAAATTGACAACCCTGTCGTCAGACCTGCATAGCAAATTTCCGGTGCCCGCATAGAATATAGCATCAGTACCAATGGGTAAAGAACTCTTCTTTACTATTTCATTTTTCAGATTCCTGACAAGGACTTGGTTGGAGGTCTTCTCGAGGACAGCAAACCTATTTCGAGCCACAAAAACTGCTGAACTCCCAATACCTCTTTTTGCCTCTTGAACTATGTCACCTCTGCCATAGCTATCTTTGGGAATAACATAGAGTTCATATGATCCCCCATCTGTGTCTGAGCACACCAAGATAGCATTTTCTGTAGGACTATAAGAAAGAGTTCGAGGCCCTTGATTCAAACCACTCGAACCAGGACGACGGATAGGTATCAGCTGAGTATCTTTCTGAGTCGAATACTCGAAAGAACGTAGAAACCTGTCCTTGACATAGAAGAGTGCATCACCACTAACAGAGAACGCAGGACGTTCTCTCTCTAGCTTAAAAACAATCATGCCACTGTCATGACCAGCAGCAAGAAGATTCATCTCCGGATGGGCAGCAAGAATCCAGAATCTGTCATGCTCCCTACGAAAAGTCTGCAGGCCAGTTCTTTTTGTAGCATCCCAAACTCTGATACTCTTGTCTTCTGAATTTGACACTATGATGTCCTGCCTTGCATGGAAGAGAACACATGACACATTATTCATGTGTCCTCTCAATGTGTCCACCTCCCAAGCCTTTGTATCTAGCATGAAGAAATCAAATATCAGCCATTTAATTTCACAACCTATAAGTTTTATGCCACTAGAAAAGCAATACGGACATCATTAGAGCAAGTTTCAGGAACACGTATAACGTATCTAATAGAGGGAACTTCCTATACGGCTATACATAGTTCCAGCCAGTTCAAGTGAAGCTGAACTGGAATCAGCACTTGGTTAAATTAGAAAATGAAGGCGCATAAATGTGTTGGGTTGCCACCAGATATCTTTTCCACAAGGCACAAGATCAATTGACTGCAATCTTTAGAATGACCAGTAGCCAAAACTCAGAAAAAGAAGTCCACCCTTCTGCATCAGTGTCTCAGTAAATTGATAGCATATCAATCAGTCTTCAACCCCCGCCCCCGAGAAAAAAGAAACCCAGTTAGTTAAACAAACGACATACTTTTCAAAAACTCCAATGGAACACACAACTCAGAAGATCAATACAGAGTGACATGGTCGTTCCAGAATACAAGAAACCACTACCCTTTATTTAGCAATGTGGGGAGGAATGAATTATAGGACGCTAGAAATTTTAAGAGACTATTGTCACCAGTCACGTCCCAAAATCTCTTCGATAGCAAAATGCTTTTTTTATCCTCAAAGTTAAATATGGTTTTAAACACTCAACCCTGGACTATAACATGGGTTATCTAGATCCCAGCATCAATCCTCCAAAATAATGACATTGCTCAAAGAAGAGGTTAAATAAATCAAAATTCATGCTAGCATACCATTCATCCGCCAGATTTTAACTTGACGGTCATCTGCTCCAGAAACGATCAGTGGGAGAGTCGGATGGAAAGAAGCCCAGTTAACCCCTCGGTCATGGCCTTCCAAGACATACTTCACAACAGCATCAACCCCACCAAAGAAGTCGGTATTCATTTGGGACAATCTCAGAATGTCATCAGCAGGAGATACTGTTTTCTTCCTCAAGGCACCAATATCCCAAACACGCACAGTCTGATCCAAAGAGGCTGAAACAACAAGGTCTTCTTTCGGGTGAAATGAAGCACACATGACATAGTGGTTGTGCCCAGTCAACACAGAAATGCAAGTCCGAGATTGCCAGTTCCATATTCTAATTGTTTGGTCATCACTTGCACTTACAATCCAGGGATACTCATGATGAAATTGAACTGTCCTGATGTAATCAAGATGACCAAGAAGAGTAAATAGACACCGGTGCAATTTGTAATTCCACACCTTGATTTTATAATCATCACCTGCAAAAAATTAGGTTTGACATGCGGAATCCATCTAAATTGTAATAAATCATGTCCGAAAGAGTGCTAGCAGAAGATATCTGACAAAGGAGTTATATCACTTGATAAATCACAGACAGAAAAGGTAGATATATGTACGTTGATTTTCAAGTATTTGCTCTTCAATTTAGTAAATACTGTGTACCTCAAGATAATGAACTTACATAATCCTAATAAAAGTCATAAGAAAAGATGATGCATGGGTTCAGATTCTCCACCTCCAGCGCTACTGGAAAATCCTTTGCCTTAAGTGGAACCAGTATCCACCAGTATAATATTGTTTAGCAATCAAACAAACACTGCAACATATTACATGTACATTCACCAACTCTACAACTAGACTCCGTGAATTATATAACTCGTGTTCATTCAGATAACACATGCCTTCATTTAAACCCAAATCACAATTACATAAACGATAGGATCTCTTAATTCCAGGATCAAGATAAACTACACACTTTAGTTTGATAGCAGCACATTTACAATACAGAAGGTTAAAAGCATGCCTTTATAGCCATAAATAAAATGTTATAAAAGGTCCAATACTATTAATGACAATATGATAATTCTGATCATTAAGTCCTCTAAACAGTGACATAGAAATATCCAAACTGCAAATCAAAATTGCAAAAGTCACTGATCACGAAGACAAATTCAATACACCATCAACAAACCAGCAGATCCAGAGTTCAAAACAGTACACATGCTCCAAAGAAAGCATAATTACCTGAAACCACGCGGAGATCACAATGCAAGAGTAAATTCCACAAAGACCAAAAACATAAACAAAAACAGAGCATCTGCAGAAACAAATCAAACCTCCAGATACAAAAAGCGGCTGCGATTTATGGAAATGAACGCCGCGAACGGGTCCATCATGCTCGTCAAACCGATCAATGAGCGTCCCCATGCGGTAATCCCAGAGCTGGATCACGCCGCTGTGTAAACTCGCCAAGATCCATGGCCTCTTGCTGTGGAAACTCAAACCTTTTACTCTATTACTCTTCGTCTCAAACTTCGTCAACATTTCCCACAACTCTTTTGTTCCCCCAAAATCAAACACTCTGAACCAAAAAAAAATAAAAGCCAAAAACAAAACAAAAACAACCAAAAAAAGAACCGTGAGATCTATATTCAATTAAAGAAGAAATCGAAACCCTAACTCATATCCACTCTGTCCACCTGATTTAGATCTGCGACGAATTGGGTATTCTCTATGCCGGAGGGTGTGGGTAAGAAGGGAAGTGAGTGTGGGGTAACAGATCGAGAGTGTATAATAATAAGGAAGAATAGAAACTGCGTCTATTTGTTCCTGATTGCTGGTGGATCTACTCTACTTGGGGGATCACTCATCACTGTTTGGATCCGAGAATTGAAATTTTATTTCTTTTTTATAGGGGCTCGCTCGCTTCTTTTTCTACTCGGTTTTTATTTTCCTTAATTACATTTTCCACCCCTAATTTTTCCGTATTTTCATTGGGCGGATGACATTTCTTTGACATTTCTAACATTTAGTCTAAGGCTTAGGATCTCCGTGTAAGTCAAGTTATGACAAATCTTTAATTGTACAACGTGTAAAAGTTATTTGTGTAATAATCATTTTATAAGTGGTCCTTTACTTTTATCCTATGTTGTTTTTATTTGTATATAATAAATAATATTTTATATTTTAAATATATAAAAAAGTTATATATGTATATAATAATAACTCAGAAATATTATGAATATAATAAAAAATATTGATGTAGCGATGTTATAAATCATCATTGTGAGTGAGAAATGTCTTTTTTTTTTACATATAAAAATGATATTATAAATTAATAATTATTATTTACTTAATTAGTATAAAATGAGAGATTATAGTTGAATTATATCATACTCCCAAGATTGAATAAGTTATCAAACCTCAATCGGAACATTATGAATTACTGACCAACTATCATTTCTTATGACAAAATGCATGAAAATCCCTTGTATTTTAAAAAGTATGCAAAAAACACCCCCTTATTTTCAGAATAGGCTAAAAACCCCCTCCTATTTTGTTTTAGTCAGCAAAAAACTCCCTATTTTCAGAATAGGTTAAAAACCCCCTCCTATTTTGTTTTAGTCAGCAAAAAAACCCCATTCTGTTAGTAACTAATGGGAAGTGGAGGAGACGTTTGTCTACTGCGTTTGGTAGTCATTTTCTGCGGTTTAAGTTCATATTTAATGATAATTTGGACTAAAATACCCCTCTATGGATCTATATAATATACAAAGGACTTTTTGGCTTATTTTGTGTCTTCCTTTTGTCATTTCAAACTCTAAAAATAAGTATTAAATTTAAATTAAAATATTAAATTATATTTAATTTATTTAATATTAAATATTAAATTATATTATATTTAAGTTCAAATAATTTTATAATTATTAATTATTAAATCTAAAATTATCTTTAAATAATTAAAATATATATTTAATTACAATAATTATTGTTAATTAGCCAAAAAAATTTAATTATTATAATTATTTAAAATATTCTTAATTAACTAAAATATATTTTAATTAATATAATTAAAATTAATTACAAAATTAAAAAAAGAAAAAGAAAATCTGCTATTTCGCCCATTTTTTGTCGGAAACTTGTTTCTAAGTTTTCGGTGCCGTCCGAATAAATTTTCGATGGCCAATGGTAACATTAAAATCCTCTCTTCAAAACGAATATTTTCATACTTTCAATTTGAGTTTTCGTCAATCATAGAGAATTGGCTCAAGCAACGATCGTAGAACATGTTTGCCATCGATTCGTCTTTGTCCGGTCAAATCTCGGTCTCATATCACTACCATCAGACTCGTCTCTTCGAGACGATTCTAACAAAATCAGCCTCACTCAATTTGATAAAAATTTTATGAAGATATGATAATTTTAACAAAATCGGGGGGGGGGGGGTAGTTAGTTTTTTTTTTTTAATATATAATAATAATATATTTTAAAATTTTAAATTATTTATATGTAATATAAGTAATAATTTGTTGAATCTAGACCTTTTATTTTTTTAAAATCTAACGGTTGAGATTAATTGATTAGATCTAGCTATCAATATCTGATAAAAAAAGATCCAACGGTCATTAAAATAAGAAATAATATATATTAAGTAAGGGTATGACAGTTTTTTTCTAAACAATTAACACCGTTAGTTGGATTTAACGGAGATCGGACGAGTGAGCTGAATTTTACAAAACACATGGGAGCTTTTAGCCTATTCTGAAAATAAAAGAATTTTTTTTTAGACTTTTTAAAACATAGGAGAGTTTTATGCATTTTATCCTATTTCTTATGGTAAAACATGAATAAGTGTGAATTGAAAACGTAAACGGCCTCTAAATTCATTGAAAATAAATATTTGGATATGAAGAAATAACAAGTACTGTTGCAATCAATTAATTATTTATATATAACAAAAAATTAGTAAGTCAAAAAGATTCTTCTAAATTTTAACTCTTTGGTTACCTATAAATAAAAAATAATTAATTTTCTCGTAAGTACAAAAAGATTAGCTGGATTATCAAAAATATTGACTTGATATTCTTTGGGATTAACTGTAAACCAAAACATAAAGATTCACTGTTTTATAATTAATTGGGATAATTATAATTACATCCCTTGATTTATGGTCTGTTTACACAAATTACTTATATCTTTTAGATAATTACACTTACACCAACCAAAATATTAATATCACTTATATAAACTACCCCGAAAAACTTTAACATCATTGCATAAATTACCCCTATTTTTTTGCTGCCAGCTGTAGTTTTTATTATTATACAAAAAAGAAGAGTGGTTTATGTAAATAGCCTATAGGTTGGGAGTGTAAATGTAACTACTCCTAATTAATTTTAGAAATATTATTAAAAATAAAAAAATCAAACTGGGCTTAGTTGTTTACAAAAGCCAAAAAGCCCATATCTATTCATGGGCCCATGAGCCCATGCCGAATTAAATTTTGTGAGGTATTCCCATGGCCAATGGGCCTTTGGCCCAATATATGAGATAAAAGGGTAGGGCATATGGCCCACCCACACCAGCAAACTGAAAAAAACAAAATGTTTAACGTTGTCATATTCATAGGTAGATTAAGACAGGAAAGCTTTGGACCCAACACAAGCAATTGATTTTAGGTATTTGATTATTTGAATGATAGAATAAATTTAAATTAAATATATAATAAAAAAAAGCTCGAAATTAATTATTAGTTGTTTATTTTGGTGTTTACTTTGTAAATTCATTTTCAAATTTGTTTGGCCTCCTATCTTCAAGATTTCTCCAAAATAAAATTAGAAAAAAAAATGCAATTTAATCTCCTATGTTATTGTAACTGTACAAATTATTTCTCTATAAAAAAAATTAATAATTTATCCGTTGTGTTTCTAAAATACATCAATTTACCTTCAAGGTTTAATTGTTATTTTTTTTTTATTATAGGGGTAAATTGCAATAAATCAAAAAATATATATATATGAAAACCCAACTCAACAAAGAAGAAGCTTAGAAATGATAATAGCAAAGTGCGTGTTTTTGGAGGTTACTTTTTCACCTTCTGACACGATTTCGGACAAACCCAGAATTGATGTGGAGAAGGAAGCCACATTTTACATTCAGATCAGGCAGTAAGTACTATTGACTTTGAATATTTTTTAATCTGGGAATATATTCTTGAAATATCCAAAATATATGTTTCATTTACATCAAATGAGATCGAAAATGAATTTAGATTTTATATTTTTAATATTACACAAAGCCTGCATGTCAAATATATAAATAATTATTTAAAAGATACTACACTTTTCACACATATTATTTTAAATAAAAAAAAAGTATAACTTAGAATATTTTCAAACTAATATATGTGTGAAGTGTGTGTAAATTTTTGATAGAAGCATTTTATAATTTAAATATATAAATATATATATACATAGTATGTAATTGCACCAATTTCATGAGAGATTACTGCAATTAATCATTTGTATTCCAAAAATATTTCATTTACATCAAATTAGATCATGAAAGTGAAATGATTATTACGTTTATTCTTTTATTTTTATTTTTTCATATATTATATTTTGAATATTACACAAAACGTGCATGTCAAATATATAATTATTTATTTAAACACAATTCACACATATATTTTTTAAAAATTAATTAAAATATTTTTAAATATATATGTGTGAAGTGTGTAAATACTTTTTAAATTAATATTCATATATTTGCAAATTGCATCTGATGCTCCGCTGTTCGAGGGTCTAACCAGCCAAATTCACCTGCAAATTGAGCATTCTTAATTTATTAATCAATTCCAACTACCAAACAAAAAGCACGCTTTATTTATTTATTTTTGAACAATAAGCACGCTTTATATATACAACAAACGTTTCTCCCATCTTCACTTCTCTCACTAGATAGACTCAAAAATAGGCTTCCTTTGTGAATTGCTTGACTCAAACACAAATCAGAAACCAATCCCTCAAAACTTGAACATTTCAATCTCATCACCCCTCAAAATTATGGAAATTCAAACTTCTCTCCCCAAACACAGTCCTCCTCCGCCAATTGAGCAAACGGTCGTCTCAAAATTGGTCGCAGAACGTACCAAACACTTAGTCCCGTTGATCTTAACCAGAATCCATGCGGGTTATTTTAGAATAACGCTTTCTCTAGGGTGGCAAGCGTTATTGTGGAAAATCCTACTTCAACCCACTCAAGATTCGAAAATTGCAATTCGAGCCCCAAAAGTTTTCTACTCTACCATTTTGACCATCATATGGTCGTTTTCTCTAGTCATACTCATCCTCCTCTCGCTTCTCTACTCCCTCAAATGCATCTTCCGCTTCAGCATGATAAAGGCGGAGTTCATGCACCACGTCGGGGTGAATTACCTTTTTGCCCCTTGGATCTCCTGGCTCCTGATCCTCGAATCCGCGCCATTCGTCACACCAAAGCACGTTTCTTTCGTGATCCTGTGGTGGATTTTCGCGATTCCGGTTATAATCCTGGACGTGAAGATCTACGGCCAGTGGTTCACCAAGGGTAAAAGGTTCTTAACCGCCGTGGCTAACCCAGCGAGCCAGCTCTCCGTCGTCGGGAACCTGGTCGGCGCTCGAGCCGCGGCTAAGATGGAGTGGCGCGAAGTTTCGGTCTTCCTCTTCTCCCTGGGGATGGTGCATTACCTGGTGCTCTTCGTGACTCTCTATCAGCGCCTCTCCGGCGGCGACCGACTTCCGGCGATGCTGCGGCCGGTTTTCTTCCTTTTCTTTGCGGCGCCGAGCGTGGCGAGCCTGGCGTGGTACTCCATTTCCGGAAGCTTCGATACGCCGTCGAAGATGCTCTTTTTCCTCTCACTTTTTCTCTTTGCGTCGCTGGTAAGGGATTTTTTCCGTTGAAATATTTAATTTTAGGGCTCCGAAATTGACTTGTTTGGAGCATTGTATTGGTTAAGAAGCCGTAACAAATCCGCTTTCTTATTAATTACGGACAAAACTATCCAACGTCGCCTTCACGAGATTGATTAATTATTTTCTAATTCAGTGGGTTTAAATTAATGATTCTTAATTACGTTTGCATGTGCATTTGATATGAGACAATGAGACATGTACGTAGGAGGGGAAATTCCAATTCAAATTGAGTTTGGATGAATTTAAACTAATTATATGGTAGTATAATTCATTTATTGCATGATTGATGTACAGTTCATGAAAAGTTGTCAACAAATGATACGTGTATTGCACTTACTCCGTGATTGATTTAATTCGATAGAAACTTGATTTGGATAAGAATTTATTGTTTTCGTGAATTAATTTTAAATGAAAATGCAGTATTAGTAATTTTGATTTAATTACTAGCACGAGAACTATGACCTGATTGGTTTTTACTCAAAACTCCGTTTATTTTCTATTCTGTTTTAAATGTATATTAAATAAAATAGAAGATAATCGCAAAAAATTGAAATGCTACCTAATTGCAACGAGATCGACCCTACTTTATTGGTAAGGTTGTGAGCTTGAATCTCGTGAATATGAGTGTATGTCTATTTTTATAATTATAATTTGTGGTTATTTTGTACGTCTGAACATATTTGTTAATTTGAATTATTATGTACTAAAACAGTTTTAAATTTTAAATGTACTGAATGATGTAATAAATCTTGTACACACACTTACCCTAATTCTCAAATTTGCCGGTGATTTTATTTTATTTATTTATTTATTTTCCTACAGATTTGCAGGCCAGCACTTTTCAGGAAAGCAATGAGAAGGTTCAACATAGCATGGTGGGCATATTCGTACCCGATAACACTGCTGGCTCTGGCATCAGCAAGATACGAGCAGGAAGTCCAAGGTGGAGTGTCTCGTGCAATAAGGCTACTGCTGTCGGGGTTGTCTGTTTTGGTCCTACTTGGTCTGCTGCTGCTTACTGCTTTCAACCCTAAATTGCTACTGCCAGATAATGATCCCATTCTTCTCACCACCGCCCTCTGCTTCCAACTCTCATTCTCCCACCGCACCCCTATGCTGACTATGTGGTCTAATGAGGGTCCATTCCCAAAGAGAATTAAAAGAGTGGGGCAAAAAGGGAAAAGTTAGGTCGGGATACACAAAAAATTTTAACTCCAGACTTATCAGATTTAAATTAATTATATGATTTGTATAATATACTTATCATATAATTAATTGATAGTTCAAGAAAAATGATAAATCACACGATAAATATATTATATAATTAATTTAATTCAATCAAATCTGATTTGAGTAAGAATTTTTTTTTAAATTAATGATTTCCCAATAATATATATATATATACATTCATATTTAATATTGTTAGTAATGTCGTATTAATATTTTAGTATATGATTAGTTATATTATTATGCATTTTGGGCACAGTCTTGCCGTTTGCATTCGGGTTCATTGTTGATACTAGGGATTAAAATAAACTCGATACATGTGCATGCTCTAAATTTTTGTTATATTTATTTAATTAAATTAAACACAACAAAAATAAAACGAATATATGATCAAAATTGATAATATGAATTAACTTTAAATTTGCATAAATATAATTTTAATGATAGAATTAACTGGTTCAAGAAATGAATAATTTGTGAAAAAAAATAAACATATTTGAGAGTATTTTAGTTCATGCACAATTTGCCAAATAGCAGATATAAATTATAGTAAACTACAATAAGTTTTGATGAAATTTATTATAATTGCAAATATCTTTACTTTTTTAAAATTACAAATACTTTAATCAATTTCTTCTTGTGACAGCTCATTGTAGAGGGTATTTATAAATTTTTAAACAATGAAAAATATTTGTCATTAAGCCAAACCTCTGGAAATTTATTAATTTACCCTTTAAATTATTCTATTCTTGCAATTGATTTTTCATCTCAACCAGTCTTTAGATACTTACTAATTTAATTCATTGATCCTCCCAAAATTCAAAATAACTCATAATTATGGGAGGAGACAAGTACATCCAATTTACTACATCAATTATTTGATTTATTCCTAAAGTACACCACATTTAATAGGACCAAAATTAATTAATTGCATATTAACAAAACAAACAAATAAATAAAAAAAATTACATTGACGCCAGCTGAGAAAAAAGTAAGTGAAACTACCCATGTGAATATTTCCAATTAATAATTACACGCGCGACATATTGCATTTTGTTCTTGGATTTAATTGCAGTGGTGTCAGAAAATAAATTAGCAGAAAATATGAAGAGTAGGGACACCAACACCGCAATATTTCAAAAAAATTTAATCTAAATTGGGTTTAACAGAATTTGAATAAATTATATAAAAAAATATAATAAAATTATCGTGTAATTGATGTATAATTTAGAAAAAGGCGATCAATCATATTACAAGTTTATTACATTTTGATAGAGTATACCATACTTACCTTGAAAATGACATAAATATTCCTAAAAATTGATATCTATTACGTAATTATAGTAAAGATTCTCGCATTGTCAATCCGGTAGGGTCACTAACCGTGACCTGACTCAGAGACCCATGGAGGTCCAGGCCGGATCGCGAGATGACCCACTCCAGTGCCCCGAACCCTCGACCCAACTCAGAGAACCCATTGTTGGGGACCGTTGATTTGCCTGATCTATCAGATAGGATCTTGACACGTGGCATCATGTAAGTAAACCTCTTTAGACAAGTAGATGGACCCATTCAAACATTATAAATACCCCAGATTCAGTTCATTTATGGTAAGACATTTATTAAACTGACAATCCACTTTAGATTGCTTTTTTTTAGCTCGCATTTATACATTTTCTTCTATCTCGAACTCTTTCACTGAGTTAGACATTGGAGGGTCTTAGTTAGGGACCTCCTAGTAAGCCTAACGATCTGCTCTCTTCTCTCATGTCCCAAACCTTTCCGAGAACGCAGGTAGTTGAGAACCTGCGACTTCGAATCATTCGGGAGATGGTTGACGACCTGCAATCCCGGATCATTCGCAAGATAGCTGACGACTTGCGTTCCTATATCACATTTATTATGTGATAGATTTGATTCATTCATATATAATTTGGGTAAGAAATGTCCCATTTGCTGCATTATATCTATACTAATATAAAAAAAGGTACAATTTTTTTTTTGACTCACAAATAATGTTTTGATACTACGTCGACATTATTTTTTGTATTGTATCGATAATACATTTAGATTAATTCTTTTATTTATAAAATATAATCAATTTATTTATATATTTTATTTTTATTTATAATATATTTTAAGATATAAAAATCTATATGTTATATCCACATATGAAACAGGCAATGCTAGTTAATTAGAATGATATTAAAACAAGTCTAGAATTTTGGCTACTTATTGTGGGTGGGGTAGCCACTGGCACTGTGCATACGTGGTTGTACATTTACTTTGAGGGCTTGAAGAGTTGTACGTGGTCCAGGTACAGCCAATCTGGTAGCTGGAAAAGAAGTAGGCAAATTGAATTCTGTTAGCACTGGAATTAAACCAAAAATTCATTCACTGCTATTAAGTGGAGGAATTTAATTTAGTTCGATATTCATATTGTTGCTCGAAATAAATTTCTTAGCTGCTACTTATATATATTAATTAATATATAGTTGAGCCAGTCCTTTTGAAAAAATAATTACATTTAGACCCTCTATAAATATAAAAATATACTTTTTTCCCAAAAAAAATTGATATTACAATTGCATTCCATTCGAGAATTTTTTAATTACAATTATACCCCTTTCGTTGAGGTTTAAATGAAATATATCAATATAGGCAAAAAAAAGTATATAATTTTTTATAATTCTACGCCTCATTCATCATTTCGTATCAATTATTAAGAAAAATTACAGTTTTCGTCCTATAACTTGGGAGTGAAATTTAGTTTTTTAACTTTTGAAAATGTGACAATTTTGATCCTATCTGACTGAAAAGTCCTAATTCTTTATGTGTTTGACACATGTGTTTTGTCGACTAAAAGGGACCAAAATTATTAATTTTCTAAAGTTATAGGACTAGATTACAAAAATTAATTTGTATAAGACAAAAATTGCCACCCTCTAAGTTTCAGAAAGAACAAACTGCAATTTTTTCATATTTTTAGTCAATTTGTTCAACACTGTCTTTAGCACACACCCCATGCTAGGAGTATGTTGATATAGGGTGCTTGAAAATTATATTTTTTTATTCTATTTTTTTGAATTATGAACTTTATTTATTTATTTTTTATAATGGGAGTAAAAAAATATGTGAATATTTAATAAAATTTAATATTTTATAATTTTATTTGTTTAGCACTATCCTCGACAAATTCCTTGCCGGGTGATGTTGATTATGAAGATTGAAAAATAAATTTTTAAAACTCCGAATTTTTCTACGAGGGGTAACAAATAGTGAACTTTCAATTCAAAAGTATGAGTTTCTTAATCTATTTGTTCAGTGCTGCCCTCATCACACCCATGCTACGGTATGTATATCACCGTTGCTTGAAAATTATATTTTTGTGGCTCTAATTTTTTGCAGTATGGACTTTATTCACTTATTTCTCTAAGAGGAGTTAAAAAATAGGTGAATTTTTAATTAAAAAAATAATATTTTTATAGTCTACTTATTTAGCACAACCTCGTCATTTAAGGCTCTAATTTTCAATTATAGACGTTATTATTATTATTTTTTTCTGTGAGGAGTAAAAGATGGTGGAATATTTGACAAAAAATACGATTGTTCAGGAAAAAAATGTTCTGTTTACTTTGAAATTATTTCTTAATATAGAATTATTGATGTACTGCGTATTGAATTTTGTAATAATTTTATATTGATTGATTTATAAATATTGGTTTTTTTTTTAAAAGGCTATTAATTTCAGTGATCCATATTAAATATTGTGAGGTGACTGGCGAAGCATTATCTATCGTCAAATTTTAAATTAATAAATGAATTAGCCTTACATATAAAGACAGAAAATCAAAATGATTTCTATAAGTAAATAATTAAACAGTAATTAGGCAGCCATAATTTTGACTTAAAACTAGATTACGAAGGTATCATTTTCAGACACTCGTGTACAGTTAAAGACAGCTCACCCAAAATAACCTAGAAAAAGAGATGTCGCTGTCCCGGTTGGTATTACACGCTTTATTGTCATATATGAATATGTTGTCATCGCCCAGTAGCACGATTTGTGGAATGGATTCTCTGTTTGCGAAAATAATTATTAAAAAATCATGTACGACGAAACTGTACGGTAGTTTGAATTAAAGTAATAATTAAGGGATAACAATTGGAATTTTCTCATTTATCTATACTAGCATATAAAATAATGTCTTTTTGTATCACTGACGACGGTTATAACATCGCAACATTAATTTTATTGTTACGTCGGTAATTCCTACATCGGTAAAAATCTAGATTATCCATCATGGAAATTATTCTTGTCATGGCTATTAGCCATGATAAACGTTTTAATCATACTTGCAAAATCAAGACCAACAAGTGTTGCATGGCTGTGGTAGATAATTGTATGTTACGACTATTTAATTTTAACCATGATAAGTAACTATGATTAAATCATAAACTTTTTTAGTGGTATCATGTCGTTTTCGATTATTTTACCAATAAAAAAAGAGTTTATTATGCCAAGCACCTAACATCTGATAAGATGTGAAAATATTTTATAAATTTTAATGTTTTATTTTATCAAAACGCTTGACAAGATTATTTTAAAATAAAATCTAACATCTTATAAGCTCCTGTAAAATATCTTATAAGATGTAGCAGATTATAAGGTGATTTAAAAAAAATTAGCCAAACACCCTCTTAGTAATGTCTGCTAGTTTGGGCGAAAGATTGATGAAATTTAATGGATAAATTATTATTTAAATAAATGCAGCTCGAGCCGAAAATCAAATATCTTACGCATATTCAATATCACTGAAAAAATATAGATTATTTTATACACTATAAATCACTATGATTTAAAATCATAATAAATCCATGATAGTTAATTTGCACAAATAAAATCGTTACAAAAACTTAAATTTTGGCCATTATTAATCAGCATTTGTCATAATATGCTAAAATATTTGGGATAATTACAATGTTATTTCATTATATTTGATGTAATTATATCTAGATTTTTTTTATAGTTTAGAAAATTATATTAATGCCCATGACGATTCTTTATGTCTAATAAATAGATTTATTCTTTAGTTACAATTTATCGAATTTGCTAATATTAGCGACAAAATTAAATGAAAATTTATATTTACCCTCGATTGCCTTATTACTAACTTATTGCAGGTCAAACAACCCTCTTCCAACCAAACTACTTTTATAAATTTGAAGATATACCGCTTCACTTGCCTTAACCTATAAAGATATATAGGAGTAGTTTGATCAGAGAAACTATTTGTTTAACATGCAATAAGCCAGATGATGGTAAGCATAGACTTCTATTCAATTTCTTTCTTTTTTTTTTTAATTTTTTTAAATGAATGGATAGATATATTTGTTAGACGGAAACAAATGATATGAGTACTAAAGACAATTTTTCAAAGGGTAAATTACAATGATCTCTCCGAGGTTTGGTATAATTACGAATACCCCATAGTTGTTTGAAGAATTATCAATACTCTCCTGATTTTAACGGCCGTAACAATTAGCCCAATCCATTATGTTTTCATCTATTATTATGGTGATCTGACCAAAATGCCCATGTGGATTAAAATTTATAATTTTATTAATTTTTTAATTTTTTTATGGATTAAGTGGGTAATTTTTTTAGAATCTTGAAAATTTTTACATCAACCTCGTTTGATTTTTTTATAAGTTTTCAATTTAAAAAATAAAAACTTACAGTAAAGGCAAAATTGACAATTTCATACCTTCATTCAAAAATTACATAATTTCATCAAACATTAAGGGGTATTTATAATTTTTTAAACAACGAGAGGGTATTCATAATTACGCAAAATCTCATAATAGCTCGTTATAATTTACCATTTTTCAAACTACAAAAAAATTTACAAACATTTATATCAAACCTCATAAGAAAACGGTATAATTATCCTAAAGAATAATGAATGAATGGACAACACCAGAAAATCAAAATTTATTTTTTGCATACATAATATAATAATAATAGTAATAGTTGATATCCAGCAAATTAATTTTATACTCAGACATGGCAAAGATTTTTATGGTACTGTGGAGCAGATATTTCAATTTATGTTTGAAGTGTAATGAAATGACATCTGATTTTGACCAAATTAGGTAAGAATTCTTTGACTTTGGCGTGCAAGCAACCATGTTTTACACTCTCTGTAGCTTAGCTGCTCATTACATTACACACTCCTCATTCTTAAATATTGTTATATTAATGACTTTTTTTATTAATTTTTAAGATAAACAAAAAGTTGTCTCATTTGAAATTTAAAATTTAAAATCCCTCTACTTTTTTTCTGAAATCCAAACTTCAAATATTTTGAATTAAATAAAGTTAATATTATAATTTAAATTTATATTAAATATTAGTATAAATAATAATAAAGATATATGGGATCATATTACTCATCCCCATATACATTATTTTGATACCCCTTTTATCTTTTAGTAATTACAGAAACACCCTTGAGGGCATTTCTGTCTTTGAAAAATTATATTAAAGTTCGATCGGACCAACATGAGTATTTTTTAATTTTAAAGGTTGTCAGAGGTGGTTTTTATAATTTTTTTTAAAAAACAGATGTGGTTTATATAAAAGAGTGTGTAGATAATTATTCCTAAATTAAATTAAATTATGTACATTTGGTGTGAAACTATAAAAAAGAAATTAATATGTAAGATTTTTCTAGTCAAGTGATTAATAATTTTGGAACAGTTCTGGAATAATATGGTATTTAGATTCACAATTTTAGTTATTGATTATAGTACTCCAGATTTAAAACTAATTATTATCATAGTTAAAGATATTTCTGTAGTAAATAATTGTTAACCATGATCATATTTGTCATGACTAAAAATCATGGGAAAAATATTTGCGACTTTGGCATAATGTAATCCCAATAGGGATTTTGAAAAAATGGACCAAAACGGTATAAAAAATTACATTTGCCCATGAAACACAGGTCCAACTTGCTCAATCACAACGCCAAACAAACACTGAATCAAAAACAAATTAGTTAATTGCCTACATAAAAATGAGTTAATTAAACTTAAACTTTCTCTAAAAATACGAAATTATACTTTCCCCCAAAAAATTCTAAAATTACACCTACATCCCTTCTGAAAATTCACTGTTTACATATGACTCCTTTTCATTAGGATTTGGATGAAAAATATTGATGTTGGCCCAAAAAATAACATAAATTTTTAATTTTGCCCATTATCTAACGATCTCGTGTAATAATTTTGTATTTATAAGGGAAATTTTTTAAGAATGTTAATCCCACTCCACACACATATACATATTATATTTATTCATTTATGAATACAAAAATATACCTAAAAATATTAAATAATGAACAAAATAAAAAACGTATGTAATTTTTTTTTGTTAGCGTTAACATTTTTCGTTCAAATTCTAACGAAAGTGTAGCATGTGTAAAGAAAGAATTTTCGAAAGAGTGCAAGTATAATTTCAAATTTTTTTAATGAAAAATATAATTCTATATTCTTTAAAAAAATTAAATGTAATTAACTAAAAAAAAAACGAAAATAATTTTCATATTGTTCAAAGAATATTTGACCAGTCGAAGTAGCCAATGGATAGTGTTTGCTATTGTACGTTATGCTTTGCGTGTCATGCCTAAAACTGCAGGTTGCATTTCTGCTTGCTACTATGCTACTTTTAACTTTGCGTATACCCACCTCCAACTCTCCTAATTTGCTCACATACCCTCTTCTACCAAAAATGTTTACATATGCATTCAGTCTGAAAATACCGAATATATTAATTAATTAGGCCTTACACATTTTAAAAAGAAATATTTTCTTAAATAAAAAATACGTGATGTACAATTCCGACTGATTTATCATAAATTGAATTTAGTCAAATTATAGACGAGTATGGAAAATACAAAGGTAAATTATAGTGATAATTCCCGAAGCTAGATTCAATTATATAAACAATCGTGTCTTTTATAAAATTACAAATAATTTTCTTAAGATTGTAGTTATAATTTATGTTTGCAACTCTCTCGAAGCAAAAAATTTACGCCAGCGTTCCCCAGGATTATCAGTTATATCTATTCTCGTCATGGAGTGTATTTGTATTTTTTAATAGATATTGATGATTTGTGTATATTAAACAAACTTTGAAAGTGTTGATATAATTTACACAACATATAAAAAGTGGTAATTGTGAGACACAAGATTCATGTGTTTCAGAAATTCCTTCTGTGTTCATAATTGTGCTAAATTATTTTAAAACTGTAATTTGTCCCTAGTAAAAGTTAAACTTGGATAATTGAATTCACAGTAGTTGATTTTGAATGTAACATTAAGGAGGGATAATTACATTTACACCTTTTGATTTTTGATTTATTTATACAAATCATCCATGACTTTTGCGTAATTACATAAACCACCGATGATAGCAAAAAAATATGATAGTTTGTGTAATATTGTTGATGTTTTTAGAGATGTATATATATGTAATTTTTTTTTAAGAGCAATTTTTACAAATGATATTGAAGTTTTTGATGTGTGTTATAAATTTTAAAAAATAAGAATAATTTATAAATAAATAAAAAAAATCAGAAAGGTAGATATGATTATGTGTGTTAAAAATTTAAAATAGGATCCATGAAAAGAAAAAAGAGGATGTTAGAAAAAGGAATCGCAATAGGAATAGGGCAGCAGGCAGCTATGAGGATCTTAGGCTTGAACTCTGACAGGAACCCAACACACACACACACACACAATCAAGGAAGGTTTAAAATCTTAAGCAGATTTTGGTTAAGTAATCCAGAGGGGGGGATTCTCTCTCTCTCTCTGTGTGTGTGTCTTCTTCTTGTTCACTGTAATAGTCAAACTACTGAGGATCCCATGAATGAGGGAATGGGATGGATGAGCAATTTTTGAGGGTTGGAGTTTGATGGGTGCAGTGGTGGTGACAGATAACAAGAAATGACTGATTCTTAAATTGCTTTATCAACCCCTGCAAACCCTTTTACACGCATTTGGAAACTATTTCCGTTTATGGAAAGTGATGGTCCCTCCACCTCTTTATGATCCAACCCCCTCTCTCACCTCTTTATCTCTCTTCGCCCCTCACAATCTCATCGCCATTTTTCAAGACTCGAAAAGTAGAGAGAGATAGAGATGGCCCGTGGGAAGATCCAGATCAAGAAAATAGAGAACCAAACCAACAGGCAGGTGACTTACTCCAAGAGAAGAAATGGGCTGTTCAAGAAAGCTCATGAACTCACTGTTCTTTGCGATGCTAGGGTTTCCATCATCATGATTTCCAGTACTCAGAAGCTTCATGAGTACATCAGCCCTTCCACCACGTACGTACACACACACACACACACACACACATATATATATATCCCTCTCCTCTCTCTCTCTCTCTCTCTCTCTCTCTCTCAGAGACTCCGAGAGATTTATTATTGTTTTTGGGGTGTGTGTGTGTTGTTTTTGTAGGACAAAACAGGTGTTTGATCAGTACCAGAAGGCTGTTGCAGTTGATCTGTGGAGCTCACACTATGAGGTTAATTTGTTTCACTTCATTTTTTCCAATAAGTCGTCATCTGGTTATGCGTTTTTAGTTGCACAATATTGAGATTTGGATTGTGCAGAAAATGCAAGAGCACTTGAAGAAACTCAAGGATGTTAACAGGAACCTTAGGAGGGAGATTAGGTACATATATATATATATATCCTATATATTTTCAATTAATATTGCATAACTAATTATATATATATATATATATGTTCATTATTTTTTCTTTAATTTTAGTTTATACAAATTAATAAAATTTGTAGGCAAAGGATGGGAGAGAGCTTGAACGATCTGGGCTACGATCAAATGGTCAATCTTATTGAAGATATGGATAGCTCACTCAGGCTCATTCGCGAAAGAAAGGTCTTCCTCATTTTATCTGTTTTCTCGATATTATCGTTGTTATTATTATTTTATTAAGGACGTTCAAAAATCGGATAAATTACAACAAACTCACTTGATATTTATCATAATTATAAATACTCTCTTATTATTTAAAAAATTACAAATACCCTCCATGTAATGAATGATTGTCTAACAAGTCTCTCCTAGTAACAGCCTATTATAGGGAGGTAATTGTTAGACGGCCATTAATCCTACTAGTATTTGTAATTTTTCAGATTATGAAGAGTGTATTTGTAATTATTACAAATTTTAAGGGGGTTTATTATAATTTACCATAAAAAACTTTAGGATTTTCTATATATCTATAGTATTTTCCTTTCCTCTTGCCAAAATTGATAATTATTTGTGGTGATTTGGTTCTGCTTTTATTTGTGGTGACACTTTTATTCCCATAAAACTCAAAGTCACGTTTTCTTAGTCTCAAATAGCGTCATTTTAGTTTCAAAACCACAACGCACACGACTTTTTAGGATTAAAAATGCGTGATTATGATGGAACCAAAACAAGTTTGCCATTGTTTTACAAGACTAAAAAATCATTTTGCCCAAAATATAATACATTTTTCATTTAAATAGGTTATAATTTAGAAAAAAATGGTCAATCGCATAACAAATATTTCTTATAATATTCATTCAGTTTGATCACATTTAGTTTAAATAATTAATTAATTACAAAGTTAAATAAGGTGGTCGTTTTATTTTTGAAATTTTGGTTATTAATTAATATTTTTTCCATATTCACAAACCAAATCCTACTAATTAATTCTCTTATTCCACATAGTACAAAGTCATCGGCAACCAGATCGAAACCAGCAAGAAGAAGGTACAATTTTATTTTATTTTTCCTCCTTAATTATTATAATTTCATTCGAAAATATTTAAATTTTTTTACTCGTTCATTGATTAATTTGTAGTTGAGGAACGTCGAAGAAATACACAGAAACCTCGTGCTTGAACTCGTAAGAGTCTTTCTCCGGTCGATATTTCACTATATTTAATTATGAGCTTGAGTTTTATGAATACGAGTCTATATCTGCGCTCGACAATAATTTGTATTTATTTATTTTCTTTGAACACATTCTCTGATTATATCTGATTAATTAATTTTATTTTAATTTGGTAGGATGCAAGACAAGAGGATCCACACTACGGATTAGTTGAACACGACGGGGACTATAACTCAGTTCTTGGATTCCCACACGGGCCCCCCCCCCCTGGCCTTCACGGCGGGCGAGCCGCCTCAGACCTCACCACGTTTGCGTTGCTCGAGTAGAATTTAATTTTCTATCTCATGATTATGTGGAATAAATGTTTGGTAGTACTTTTGTGTGGAGTTCGGACAACTTATTAATGGAGAACATATGTGCGTGTATCTCCGTGCGAGAGTGTTAGAAAAACTATCTTTAATTCGATAAATATCTGTTGATTAAAATACTTTCTAGTATATCTATTTCTTAGGTAAAATGATAATTTCTTAATATTATTTAATTAATAGTATTTTGATTTATACACATTTAAAATTAATTCATATTATTTAGGAAAATATTCGTTCTGATCAATTTTTTATTTTATTAACTAATAAATATAATTAAATTTTAAATGGTTGGGTTATCTGGGCTGTTGGGTCTCTTAGTGCTGAGGCGCAAAGGCCTTTCAAATTTTCAGTGAGCATCCTAACTGGGCTCGCTCGGTGGACCCATCTCTTATCAGTTTGGGACGTGTTTGGTAAGCCATTTTTTATATACACCTAAATCTCCCACAGGAATTTGGGAAAAACATTTCAATGTCATAATTGATTCAAACTTGATGTGCTAGCAAATATTTACTTTCTATATATAAAAACTATGTTTCAGGTAAGTAAATCTAAATGAATTAATGAGCATTTGCACGTTCATTTAAAAGTAATCGATGAATATATAATATTCGTATTTTTTCAATCAGATCAATTTTTTTTTTATTATTTTAGATCAGAAAGATTATCTTTATGGACAGACAGAAAGAATGTGAGAATCGGGTCTGATTTGCAACGGGCTTCTTCAGTGCAATCCGTCTTTGATTATAGTTCGACAGAACAAATTCAGGTCAGAGAATCGTTGGACAAATTCCAATTACAGTATTTTAGTCGTTAAAACAGTAGGATCGATTTAAAAATTAAAAAAGTGTAATAAAAGCAAGAATTATATCATTTATATGAGAGTTGTGAATTTATAATTTAAATTCACTTGAATCAATCATATAAGATAAACCAAACGAGTACAGTCCATAAATTAGGGTTGTGAACGATATATGATATAAAACCAATAAATTTAAACCCGAACAAAATGAGACGGACCTCATATGAGTAAGGTCATAAACATGATCTTCCAAGGGTATTCTAGTCTTTTTTTCCTGATGAGCTAGTGGATCCCACATCCGTGATCCGACAGTGATGCAACCATCTCCAGCTGTGATTAGATTTTCTAATTTTGGAAGTGGAATTCCAGGCAGTAAAACCCCCCTCCCTCCACATGATTCCACAATTCAATAGTCAAATCAAAAGTACATAAATTCCACATCAAAAAGTGACTAATAAAAAACTTTCTTTAATTAATTCCACACATGCACACATGTTTAAATATATGGGAAAAATATATCATATAGTTAATATTTATTTCACACTAATAATTAATTATATGATTCATATTCTTTTATATATTTACAATGGATGCATATAACAAGAAATCCCATTTTTAAAAATCTTCTAAACTCCAAAATTTCGGACAAACTTTGATTTATGATAAAATATTTTTTTTCTCTAAGAATAATTTGCAATACAAATAATAATAATATATATGGAACCACTAATTAACTACTAATCATAATAAAAAAAATCTATTTTTTTAACTATCACATAATAGTTCGTATCTGATTCTGATATTGGGGTATCACTTAAAGGTCGTGAATTGATGAAAAGCCCCCACCGCTTTCCATTCATTACGAAACAAGTCAAGATTTCTACCCTTTTTCGTTTTAGTTGTTCTGATCCAATCCCAATTGGATCCATATTTCAGTATATATAGATTCACGATAACCATGCGATCAGTCTTAAATTAGTGGTTTACATGAAAAATACATAACTACGAAAATCTATAAATACCAACCTTCATGCTATGTACTCACTATCTTACTGACTCAGGCATCAAAATATGATAGTTGAGGTCTTCTTGGTGTGGTTCTTATAATTTTCTGTCTTGTACGACCTGTAATATTAAATTCTTAATTTTATTTTGAAAATAAAGTAATACTAGTCAATATTTGTTTTATGTATTTTTATTTAAAATCAAGCATAGAGTGGGAATAGGTATCACAATTTTTCTCAAATAGAAGTCAATCATCTTTAGACTTGAAACAAGTGTGTATTTCTTGAACAACAAGTATACTAAATATGCAAAAGTCAACATAGTTAACTGAAACATATTTTTCCTTTGCAGCCAATTACATTTCAGAAATTTATTCTTGGCCCAAAAATACAATAATCATATAATTAAAATATCAGTTCGAATCCAATTAATATATAATTTTGATTTAATGATTAAAATTTATAATATAATTATATGTACAAAGTAGGGAATTTATGAAATCAATTGCTCCACGTTTCTTGAATTCTTTTTTTTCCTTAAAGTTGGGGAAAAATGAAATATATAATAAATAAAAGAAAAGAAAACGTGGTGGTGTTCTGGTGTGGCGCCCCCACACCGAACCGGCCAAGTCCTTTTCCAAATATAAATTGGAATTAAGGTTTGTATGTGTCCGACCCCATGTCTCTCACTCCCCCACATTCTAGAGAGAGAAAGTATAAAATATATATATGTACTAGAAATTAAAGAAGAAACTGAAAGCGGCGCAAAACAAGAACAAGAAGAGTTGCAGAACACACAATGGGAGCTATGGCTCCGCCTCCTCATTGGATTCCTGAAGACGACGTTTTGCTTAAAAACGCCGTTGAGGTACAACTCATTGGACCACCTTTCTTGTTTTTGTTCCTTTTTCTGCTGATTTTCCCCCCACTTTCTTGAGCAAGTTTTGTGTTTTTTTTTTCGGTTTAATTTGCCCCCAATGGCGGGCTGTTGCTTTTCTTTCTGGGTTCAATTATTGACAGCCCGTGTTGGGTTTTGAATTAAATTTGAGTTCGTTTGGGAGGGAAGTGAGGGAAACGGGGTTCTTGTTTTCTGTAGTTGGAAGGGAGTTCCGTTCTTGTGAATTTCCTTTATAGTCAATGAGCGTTTATGGTATTTGATTTTAGGTGTTATACTTGTATGAAGTGTTTTGGTTGTTAATTTTGTGGTTTGACAGCTTTAATTTTTTATTCTTACATGGGGTTCGCGTGGCGAAGCTTTGATTTTCTGTTGTTGCATGGGGGTATTAGAAGTTCAAGGTCCGTGTGTGATTTTTTTGCTCATCAGGTTTCTGCAAATTCTGTGTTTGTGAATGTCTGAAGTACAAAATTTATGACCGGAGATTTTTCAAAATGTTGAAAGGGAATGGGATTGACATCATGATGAAGTGAAGGGCGGTGAAGTTAGTTGGCAAATGCATGGTGTCCTGAAACGTAACACAATGACAGGAAGTCTTTCGTTGCATAATTGCATTTCCAGTTATGGATTTACTGTATCCGTCATGTTAATGGCCACGTGTATGATCACGTGAATGTTGTTTAGTGTGTTTTAATGCATTACTATGTACTGTTCTGTCATCTGCCAAGTTGGAAGGTCGCTAATTATTAGAATGGATGCTTGAAATCCCGATTAATATAGATTTCCAGGATAGGAGGCATGAATTGCAATTGGCTAGAATTTCAAATGGGCCATTGTTAAGTTGAGAAGCCCTAAAATTGGACATAGTTTCGCGTATATACCAACTAGGGGGATGGCTGTGGTCAATCACTGCTGAATGATATGTTGAAGCGTCTCATGTCATATACAACAAACAGTGCGTCTTCTTTTGAATTCCATAAAATGGGTTATTGATACTAAATTTCATCAATCTAACCTAACTTCAGAATGCAAGAGAACCTATGACCAAAACTGAAAAGATAAATACAAATGGCGTGCTTGTTCCAGAACCTTGACTGCTTTGCTAATTGCATGACTCCAGTATCAATAAATACTTAACTGCACTCAAGGATCAAAAACCATGCCAGCAATGCTCTAATAGTTGCTTGTCACAATAAATGCAGAAAACTTTTGCAATGACTGTTGCTCAATATACTTCCAATTATTGGTTTTATGAGGTACGGTTATATTTACTGTTTGCTTTGGATCACAGAATAATTTGTATAATCCTTTTAATGCTTACCATCTGAGGAGTGTGAATGTTGTCAAGTAGTTTACAGTTTCTTTGAAAAGATTTTCAAATGAGTCAAATTTGGTTCGCAAGGACTACCTCCATTTTTTGTTTTGCACTGCTTAAACTGATGTATTCTGAAGAGATTGTTTGTTACTTCTCACTTTGTTAATCATGTTCTACTTTGTCCTTTCATGGCCCAAACATGGTTATGGGAATACCTCCGTACAAGAATCTTAACCTGAAGTTCATTTTTTTCTTTGCTGTAGGCTGGTGCTTCATTGGAATCTCTTGCTAAAGGTGCCGTGCAATTTTCTCGGAGATACAGTGTTCAGGAACTGCAAGATCGCTGGTATTCACTTCTCTATGATCCAGTTGTTTCTGAAGAGGCCTCAGCTCACATGATTGAGGTTGAGCGTTTTGCGTTCACGAATCAATCAAGACCTAATAAATCAGAAAGTGTAAAAGAGATAACATGCAGTTCAGGGAAGAGAAGAGCTGAAAGTATCCGGAAATGTTATTATTCTATGCGGAAAAGAATTTGTAACGAACCATTTGACATGATGGGTATTAATCTTCTTTCTGGGCCTAGTAATTCTAATTTTGGAGATGGTAATGAACTCTCATCTGCAGATTGCGGAATTGGTAATCTAGTTTCAAATAATTTGGGAATTCAAGGCGCAGACTTTAACATCAGGCATCGCCCCTTTTCTGAATTTGGGCCTCGTGCTGCCGAGTCCACTGGTGATGGTGTTACACCCTCTTTCAACACTGGTCAAAATCATGGCCAAGATCTTCACCTCGATGGGAAAAGTGTGTCTCACAACCTTTCTTATCCTTATGAAGAGGACATTTCTCTCACTAGGGAACAAAATGAGGTTCCTGGATTTGGCCAGTCAAAAGAATTGCCTCTCTGTAATTTGTTTGATGCTGAGGGTTTAGAGAATGAAGGTAATGCATGTTCAGAATTTGGAGGTCCGCCCTTCCATACATTTGGGTGTTCATCTCCTCTGCCTCAAATGCCAATTTGGAGTACTTCCGCAGATATTTCTGCCACACATCTGCCCATTGAACTTGGAGAGAAAGACCAAAATGCAGAAGAAACATTTATAATTCCCCAGGTTGGTGATGCAAATGAGACAGAAGCATTAAGATATAGTGGCACCCGCTCGAACTCCAACTTGAAAACTTCACTCTCTTGTGATAGCATGATTGATATGACTCCTAGCACAGAAGACTATTTTGCAGAATTGTCTAATACTTTGTTTGACTTTACGAATGAGGACGAGCTACTTTTCGTGGATACTGATGGAAAGGAAACTATAGACAAGTCCTATTTTGATGGTTTGAGTTCACTTTTGTTGGATTCTCCCAATCAGAGTGAGTTGCCTAATGTTGGTTTAGGTGAGGCTGCTGTAGCTACCGATGGACATTTTGTTGGAATAAGTGGTGGACATCCTGCGGAGGTAGATGACAAGTGTTCTCATGTTTGTTATCAGCATAAAGTTCCTGAAGTTCAAGTAGCATCTTCTGTGTCAGCTGTGAAAGGTTTTGGTCCTGAATATCGTAATGGAGTCATTTGTTGCACGTTAAATACCGAGGACCCAGAAATACCTAGCAATGATGATGTTTTTCTTCCTTTTAGATTTCCTTCACCGTCTAATTCCTCAGGGGGGTCCCACTGGGGTTTGCACGACCCAAGTTACCTTGTGTCCTCATCAGTTAAGGATTTCTCAAGTACTAGAAAACCAAATGGAGGACCTCCTACCATGAAAAACAGCCAAAAAGATCCATGTGTGCCTTCTCGTCTGATAGGATCATCACAGCTGTCAAATATGGGTTTAAAATATCCAATTGGAGATCATGGAGTTAAATTTGAGTTGCCTAAAAGTAGTATCCAGCAAGCAGCACTCAGAAATGTTAGAAATAGTGAATGCTCAAATCACATCACTTCAGCAAATACAAGTGCAAACAATTTCATTGGTGGAGGTCTTAAGGGAGGTGTCACGGAGATGGAGCGCGGAAAGAATCTTGATAACAAATCTATAGGTGCTAGCCTAGATAAGCATCTCCATGGTCCGGACATTCTTCAAGCTTTTCAAAAGAGTGCTACTGGCATTAGAAATGGCTATGATGCCAAAGCAGAAATTCCAAACAATGGATCATCAAATATTGACAGGAGTTGCCTAAACACACCTGTGCCGAAGCCAATTGAGACATCTCTGCCATCAGACCAGGAAGAGCTGTGGTCTGAGGATGATTTTGACGTGCCTTGTTTTTCTGATGTTGAAGCAATGGTAAAAGAAGCTGAAATCTTCATAATATCGGTGCTTTTGAGCTTTACTTGCATTAATTTCACCTCTGTTTGACCACTTCTTGCAGATCCTAGATATGGATTTGAGTCCAGATGAATTTGATTTGTACACCAATCCAGAAGGTAGTCCTCTGTTTTCTTAATTATGCTGAACGTTTGCTATTTGAAACTTGTATGCTAGAAACTGCTGCTGATCGGAGATTACAACATAGTGCCTCGCCTATACTCTAATTTGATAATATTTGTAGTTTCTGGATTGAATGCCAATTCTTAGGTTGATTTGACTTGTAGGACGGTGTAACAGTGTCTAGTAGTTCATCTGGAATGGCTTCATTCTAGGTTGCTTATAGAAAACTGATTTCTATAGTATTTACTCATTAATGTTGCTTATATTGCACCATTGCCTTTCCCCCCTTTGCCATCTGTCAACATTAGCAATTTCTTAATTTTAGGTGGAACAACTTGTCTCCGCAAATGGTGTTCTCCTAGTACTTAAAGCAACAGTTATTTCCATCGGTGGTGTAGAGCCTTTTCTAGAATTATGATTCTTACACTGCTATAATAAAAATATTGCAGTCCAGAGATATCAACATGAAGAAACTAAGAGAACAATCATAAGGCTGGAGCAGTCAGCTCATGCTTGCACGCAAAGAGCCATTGCTGCTCAAGGTGCACTTGCTGTTCTATGTGGCCGCTGCTCGAAACATTTTATAAAGAAACCTGAGGTATGTTACTGCCATATTGCCACCTCACCCCCCACTCCCTACCCCCCACCCAAATATACACGAGTGATGCTTGTTGAAGGTTTAAGTTCATTCAGAATTTTTCCATCAAATTGAAGAGATTCCTATCTTATCTGCTTGATGTCCTTTAGTATCTCATATTCAAGTCTACCTGGGTATTCTCAAGGTTGCTGTTAACTGAAGAAAATTTAACTTAAAATTTGTATTAATAAAATCGAGGTGTAGCCACCCTCAAAAGCCATATGAGCAACTTAAATTAAATAACTGAACATTGATTTCTTTCAAACTTCCTGTGATATATTAATCTAGGCCATCTCCTTCAGTTGTAACTCATAGCAGAAGGGGGTATGTATTGTCTGAAGATTAGAGCTTGCAGTTAACTTTAATATTATTGAGAAAAACTTGGCTCAGGTAATTTATACAGTTCTACGAGAGAGCTTGAATGAGGCTTGTTAATAGCTAAGCCAAGTTTGTGCAAGCTCAAGTCAACTTGAGCAATTATTCTCCATATATTCCCCATATTCTTGCAAACATAAAATTCTGCAGATTTAATTGACACATACTTGGCAACTCAGAGAAATCGTCCAAATCGTATTTTCTACTGTTTATGATATGATTGATCATGTTAGATGCCATTAATGTCATGTGCAGTCAATACGATTGCTTTTATTATTTGATAATATAAGTCTGGAGGACCTGGAGATACTCTGCATATGATTTCTGCTGAATGTCGTTTTTAAAATAAATTATTATGGTTTTCAGGTTTTACTAGGCAGGGCAACTGAAGATTTAAAAGTCGACATTGACTTGGGAAGAGAAAAACATGGTGGTAAAATTTCTCGACGACAGGTAACTTAACTCCTAGCTTATAGTTATGATTGCGAGTAGATTATTTGTTAGCATTTGAACTTTTTGCTGTTGGGCTATCCATATATAGCCTTCAGCAGCAAGGACCACGTCAAATGCTCTCCACAACTTTGTCATGGTCACGTGAGGGAGGAAGAAGGTTCCAAGGGCTTATTGCGATTGGGTTGTTTGCATTTGTTATCATCAAATTAGTCTTTAAAATTCAAAACATTCATTTGGTTCCAAGAAACATTGCATTTCGATTGGTTAGAATTTAAATTGGTGAAACCTGCATTTTTGGTTAATTTTATCTTCATCATTTTGTTCGTAGATAATTTTCATAGCTTGATAGACTGTTACAAATGTGTCTGCCATTCAAGATTAAAATTGATTTACTGCAGAGCAGCCTATATGCTTAACTCTATGTTTTCTTGTCCTTGTTAGGCTATTATCAAGATGGACATGTATGGAATGTTCCATTTGAAGAACCTGGGAAAAAGCTCAATTTATGTCAATGGCAAAGAAGTAGGAACTGGACAGAGGCTAAGCCTTACGTCAGGCTGTCTTATAGAGGTACTATATAAGAATTTCGCTTATGTTATATAGTTTTTCGTCTTATGAGGTGCATTGTTCTATCTGGAATATTGGGAATGAAACCCCCCCACCCCAAAAACTAAAAAAAAAGGAAAGAAAAAAGAAAAGGAACATTATGGTTGTACTGTCCACACTCCACAGATTAATGCAAACTTTGGAAATTTCAGGTGAGGGGATTGGCATTTGTATTTGAGACAAATCATAAACGTGTAAAGCAGTACGTGGATAGCATTGCAGAAGGAACCTCTTTGATGGAACACAAACCTAACAGGAGTTGAACAAGTCCGGTTGAAGTTGAGGAAGTTGCTACTTTTACCTCAGCACTTCCTCCAGTCAGTCATCTATGGCTTTGGTCGGTGTATGAACAGGGCCTCAGGAGTACGTTTTCCTTGTTTCAGTCTTAGGAAGACTAACATCTCTGTTCTTCTAACATCAATGTTTTCACTAGAAGACTACATCTATTTAGGCTAACTACATTTGTTCTTTTACTAGAAAGCTGCACAGTTTTAATTTTCTCATGCAACGGAATCCTACATACAAGTTTGACAATGGCATGATATGTATATATTTGATGTTTATGTAGCCAGGTAGAACTGCTGAACTATGAAATTCTTGCGTTAAGTTCTTAACAATGCTCGAGTTGAATCAAAATAACATTGCTTATGTGGATCTATACATCAATCATGTGATTCCCAATGTATCCAGACATCTTGGATGGACTGATGCAACGGCCTGTGAATTTGTCAACTGAAGTGTAGGGATTGGAGAGGCTGTGTCCGAATATCATGGTCTTGGATGGATTGATGATGCAAGAATAACACAATTATAGGTGCAAGAGATTCCTCCTACAGTCCACAGATTGAGGATGCTAATGTTTTTGTCAAATGGTATTCGGTAGTAAGATATTTTGGGACAGAAAATTCATTGAGATCTGTCGTCTGCTTCCTCCTCCTTCCCTATTTAATTCTTTTCTCCCCATCTCTGGAACATAACACACATCTTGAACAACTAAAACTACATTGAACTGAATTGAATGCATTAAAATGCAAAGTCACATGCTTTCCGATTTCCACATTAAGACCACATCTCACAATCTATTGATTTCCTACCAATGTATAAAATATAAATTGGCCTACTTTCAACAGCTTCTGTACTACGTCTTCCAGTACTAAATTAGAAAGTCGTTTTAGGTTTTCTCATCTGTTAATTTTATGGTATCAGACTACGGACATGGCAGATTAAGTACGTTCTCATAGAACAAGTTACATAATCGAATCCGATGGAAACATGAATCTGCTGATTCTGGTAGATTTATAACTTGATTATGTTGTAGAGTTGTAGTGATAACTATGGTTAAGTCAGACATCTCACAACAATGAGGATTATTGTGATTATGTCTAAAGAGAATTGTTATACTGATCGTCTTTATTTGTTGATTTTTAAAAAAGCCTAATTTGATAGAGTGGGCACATAGGGATTTGATTTGTACTAAAACCTCTGTATTAAATTTACAAGGAAGTACAAGATAGAACAGAACTGCAGTTGACCTCCAGATGTGTCATCAGAGACACAAGGAGAATCCTATGATGAGAGGAAGATAGTTTGCTTTTATTTTCAAAATTTCTTTTTTAATTCTATATTATTTTAAATTGTGAAATCAATTTTCTTTTTTTTTTTTTGACAATGAGAATGTGAAGTAATAAAGTTTTATAAAACATGACCTTGGTTTCCTAGAATAATCAACCTAGCTACAATATGAAATGTCCAACGCTGCACCCATTTGATTTTTTAGAGTGCCCGTGCATTGTAGGGTAGAACCATCAAGCCCCCAAATCCTAAAAGCAACAGATGACACCTCCTCGTGGGCATGCGATGTGATGGATGTCCCGTAGCGCAAAGTTTTGTTTATTTTGATTGAGTCTCATGAGTTTATTTTTTAAAAGAGATTATGTGCAATATTATCAACCCCTATGTGAGGGGTTTGGGGCATGCACATGCCTTCATTCATTGTGGTATATGATGCAATTAGTACTTCATGACGTAAAGCCAAGTAATGTGTGTCCTTAAAAATGCACTTTGATAAGGAGAAAAGGCTTTAAAATTTATAGACCGCACAAACTTTTAGATTGCTATTGATGTGGGATTACTCGTCAGCATCATTAATCTTTTAGTCGATGGACTTGAGACAGACAGATGCCCTCGTTCCACATATAATACTAAAGTGAGATGTGAATTATTATCCGTTTTAACCAAAATTTCACATGTGTGTTTTTGAAAAAGCACGTTACGATGAGTGAAGGCCTTGAGATATGTAATTTATACAAGCTTTTATTAATTTTTAATTTCTGATTTTTTTAATAATTTATTCATATTATAAAAGTAAAAATTATTGCGAACATGTTAATGGTTGTGGCCTAGGTTTTTGAACTCCTAGAAAGTAATTTTGTTAAAATAGTGAGAGGCGAGTAGGTCCATATCACATATGGACAGGTCCAACTATAGTGGGCCGTCCTGTGGCCCAGACCCAAATGCGAAGGCCTTTCTCAAAATGGGCTTCGTCGCGATCAAATGAATGACAACTTAACTGCGAGCAGAGTTGAAGACAAACACAGACTGTGTGATGGCTGAAGGGCAGAGAAGACCAGGAAGACAAATGCCTCCGCCTGGAAGGGGTCCGCCACCGCCTCCCCCGGCCAAGCCCGCCGCCCCTCGCCTTGAACCTGTTGACCGCGAGAAGGTTCTCTCCCTCCCTCTCTCTCGCGCTCTCTCTTTTATATATGTTATTTGATTCTGTCGTGTCTTTGTGTCGTTATTAGTCTATCTGGGGTGTTAAGGTGAACTGTTGATTGGTTCTCCATTTCTGTTCTTTTAGCACAAATTGTCAATGTGTCAGATATACCTGTTTAGGACCGTTCAGACTTCCGCGTGTTAGGGTTTAGGGTTTAGACAATATGTTTGTCTACTTGCAAATGCGTCTGAAATTTTATATGTAATTTTCATGACCAAGAAAGAATGTTAGTTGTTGTACATTTCTGATTGAGATATTGAATTAATTGAAGTTGCTCCTTAGCGATTGCCATAATTGTAAACTTGGGGCAAGTTTGCTGTCGGGGTTAAGATATGGATTCTAAAAGCATGACTTAAAGTTGGATATTCAGGCTGTATTTAATCACTGGAAGCAACAGACGAGGTGTTCTTGGTCTATCACTTGCAGCTCTGAGTAATACATTGCACTGAGCAAAAGAAGAGTGGGATTTTGCGAAGGATAACAATTGCCTTATTTGTTTGTGATAGGAAGGATCTGCAATGAACTGAGGCAAGTTCTTAGTTTAAAGGTTAAAGGACTGCCTCTTTTGATGATTTATTCTGTTAGTAAAGAGACATGTACTTGATTTCCAGCCCAATATAGAGACCAAGTCCTAGTAGCCCACTGAAATGGTAGGTCAACATGGATTCTACATCTTGGTACCAAGCCAATAATGGAGGCAGTTTATGATAACTAATCCAACCAGCAGAAGCATTAACTAGTTGCAGTGCTTTGGGTGTACCTGGAGTAAGCGTGCTGACTTTTTCCAATGGTGTGACAGGAATAACTAGCAGACGGTCTTTTTATTCTTTTACATGGGTGTATATAGTAAGTTTTTATTGTGCAGAAGTTCTCATTAGTTGTGAACTGAAGGACAAGATGATACCTTTTTGTGTGAAGTCTTACTAGCTACCAACTTAAGAAGGACAAAGTTGTCAATTAATGATCTCGTAAGTAAATTATTGGTTGAGATGGTTGACATCCTACATTATGTAGATATATTTCTCTTTTTAAAAAAATGATTTTCTGTTTTTACTATGAATACATAGATTTGGTAGGCCCTTAATGTTTTGAGTGTGGTCTTTGAGAAGTCATGGGGAACATCTACTTTTTGCTTTCAACTTTTTGAAACAATATTATGCTCGTGCATTGCTCTTATTGATTGTATAATACTTATCTTTGTGTTCTCTCGATTTCTTGCTCATTGTTTCACAGACCTGTCCATTGTTGCTCCGCGTTTTCACCAAGGTATGTCTTCCATTTTTGAGAAACAGTTATATGATTTTCATGAACATATTAAGCTTTGATTTCTTTGAATCTTTTGACAGGTTGGAGGCCATCATTCCGATGAAGATTTTGCAGTGAGAGGGAAGGAACCGAAAGATGAGGTCCAAATTTATACATGGATGGATGCAACTTTGCGTGAATTAACTGATCTGGTACAAAGAGTTGCTTGGTTATCCTCTTTATTTCATTTCTTCCCCCTTTACTTCTCTATGTTGCATGCATATGTACTTGCACTGTTTCTCTAGTTCCTCTTTGCGGCGCGGGGCAGGGAAAGGAGCTATAGATGACACTAAGAGTTTAGTTTCTTATAGGCAGCTACTTGGGATCCAATGTACTATGATCAGCTTCTTGGTGACTGTCACTAAGCTCTCCGTCTCTAACCATTTTGCTGAATAACAGTAGTTCATTACATCCAGCAGCAAGTTGTTAGTTTCTGAGCTGTCAAACACGTTTGTTTTTATGGGAAAATTCTTGTTTGATTAGCTCTTGTAGCAAATTCTACTGGCTGCCACATGTTAATTAAGTTGTTATGATTAATTAAAGCTGCTGCTTAAACATTCATCCTCTACATTTTTATATGTTCTTATCGATGGTTTTGTTTGTTTTTCAGGTTAAAGAGGTAGCTCCAGAAGCGAGAAGAAGAGATGCTATCCTGTCCTTTGCTTTCGTGTATCCTGATAAACGTGGTCGTTTTGTGGTCAGAGAGGTGAGCCTGCCCTGTAGCTACATGCACTTGTACATATGCATATTTGTTTTCATGTTTGTATAATTGTATGTTGGCATCTGGAATCCGGTTATATCTTTCTGTTAGATGTCACATCGTGTTTGGGCCAAAGTATTAGCCTGGACTTCAGACAGATGCAAAAGCAATTGTATGATATTCTGATCTTGCTGATCCTCCAATGTCTTTTGAAGGTGGGGAGAACCTTTTCTTACCCGAATGGGAGGAGGCCTGACAGTGGAAGCAAAGCCTTGGGTGACCTTAGCTTTCAGGTATCCATGTTTTACTCACACCTATGCTGCATAATTATTACTGTGGTGAATCGCGTTTTGACTCGTTCCCTTGCATTTGCAGATAGGTGATTACTTGGATGTCGCAATTCTTACCCAGTAACAGATGCTGCTCTTATCCTCGTTTGATTCATTGCATACATGTAGTGAGTTTAACCATGCCATTTTTGTAATATGATCCTCAACCAAGGGGCGACATCTACAAAAAAGTCCACTTCTGTATGCTAATGATTGTTGGGAGTAGCTCCTCCTGGGTATGATTTGGTGTGTTTTTATTCCCTAGTTGTACTGCATCCGGTGGTAATTTATATGGGAGTTGCCTCGTCTTTCCTAAATATATCTTCCGTCTCCTAGAGTTGCTAAGTTGCTATATGGTGATTGAAAAAGGAAAATTCTGCCGTATCATTAGTAGTCTCATGCTGTTGAAAGAGGGCTGGAATCAGTATCTAACTATACTATGTTATTAAAGAAGAGCATTCTTTTGGTGTTTTTCATAATTATGGTCCTTTTTTTAATACTAGTCATTGTGGTTCATCGATTCTATGTGTATATAATAAATAATTTTTCACTTTTTTTTTGTTTTTATATAGTATAGATTATTTCATAATATTTTTCATTTTCTCATAACTGTCAAGTAGTTTGCTCTTCTCAACTCTCATTCCAAGGTGTGATGTGTTAGTTATACCGACTTCATTAATCTCAGCGCCACTTTGGTAAATGATTATGTTAAATAAATTATTAAGGCAAGAAGGCGTGGGTTTGGTAATCATTGGACGTAGGTGGGTGCTAATTTGAAAATGTGGTTGTGATTATGAATCAGCCTCCAAACTCACTAATCCATTGCTATTGCATTGGATAAACTGCCTCTTCCCCATCATCAGAAATCTAGTGAGTTATTGATGATGATAATGTTAACCTCTGTATTAGCTGCTTAACTATATTTGTAATTACTGTGTTCTTGGAGTGGAGTATATACCAACTTCATTTTTCTTTTCTTTTCTTTTCTTTTCTTTCCAGAGTAATAGATAGTTGACTGCATCACTCCAGTTTTAATTCCAACGACGCCGTATTAACCAAATCAAGAAATCACAATGGGTTCGACCGACCGAGTGAATTCCGAACCCGATTTTCCAGATCCCTCTCTCTCTCTTAATCCTAATCATTTCTCTCAATCCAATTTCCCCCAATATCTCTCTCGCGCAAGAACACACTAGATCCACGTACCGTAGATAGGCGCTCGTAAGTGTATTCTGTGTGTATAAATCCGCTTTTTCTGTATCCCAAACAAGAAAAACATTAATAATAATTCCGCATTTTCACAGTCCCACTCAATTATGAGCTTTAATCAACAGCAACTGGCTTGAGTCATAATCCAAGATCTCCTTCACTACTCTCTCCGTAAGTCACCATTTCCATTCTATCAATGTATGTATGATTCATCGCTTCAACTTGTGAATTCTTTGTAGGTCTATGACAGGGCATGGCCATTAAGAGGGGATTATCACCTGCCGCCGGCCCTCGGAGGAGTAAAGCCATTGGATCTCGCGTCCACATTGCTCTCCTGCTCTTCTTCTTCTCGTTCATCGCTTTCTCCTTTTTATTCGTCGCCCGCGGTCTCTTTACCGCTGCTTTCTTGGGTCAGTTTCTCTCAAAATTGACTTTTAAAGTTAAAAGTCATTTTTTTTTTTTTTTGGCTTATTTACTTTCGGGTGCTTTTCAGTTGGGATTTGAGATTTTAGGTTTTGACTTTGGTTTATGGGAGAACCAAGCACTAGCGGTGAATGATGTAATGTGATCCAACTGAAATAGTTGTCAATTAATTGTAACTGACGGCGATTTGGTGTAGTTAGGAACCAAGTCGACAGATTGTAACTGTAGAGTTGGGTTTTTCTAAGAATTTTAGAAGTGGTTTTTTAGAGCTGAATTTGTAAGATTAGTTGACGACTGAGGGGTGATGAAATCTGGGGAAGTTTCATATCTAGGTCGGTTTATTAATGTCTGGGATCCCATCCCTCTATAATGAGTAGATGTACTGCAGTAGAATAGAAATAAGTGAAAAAAGAGCTTATATGTTCGGTGGATGGCTACTTCCATTTTCAGTGGGTTCACTGTTTATGGGTTTAAAGCAGTGATGTGTACGCCCCACATGGTCTCTATAGACATACTCCAATTGTTGTATTCTTATTGGAGATGAAAGTGGAAAATGGCCCTTCAACAGTCAATGAAACTAAACCCGTATTAGGGAGAAATTGTTTTGTTTGCATTTTGGTTGGTTGATGCATCCAAACTTTGGATTGAGTAGAAAAACAGGATAGTAGTTTTGTTTCAATCACAGTTATGCTAACATGAGCCAACCCACTTGAAATCTTCAAGATGAATTTTGGAGGAATAGGATGATGGATTTTAGGACGAATGACAGATCAAATTAGACACCCTTTTAAACAAAGAATAAGGAAATGGTAATTTAATCCTATTATACAATTGGCAAACGATTGATTAGAACATCGCTGTCGGCATTTGTGTTGAGTTCACTTCTTAAGTGAAAACAAACTATCCAATAAGGACTTCTTCGTGTAATTTGATCTTTTTAGGCATTTGAGTTCTCTTTTCCTCTGTTTCTCTTCTGGTACTAGGCAATACACCAAGTGTCTCCGCACTTTCTGTTACATGTCTATGCCTGCATGGTTGTATTTGATCCTCACTTTGATATAAAACTTTTGAACTTCTATTTCTGCAGGTCAAAATGAATTGTCATTTGCTTCTAGCAGACAGGTATGCCTCTCAATTACATAACTCATTTGGACTATTGTTTTTGATGTGTGATACAGCATTATAAGAATCTACTGCTTGATACAGGATCTGAATTGGAGAGAGAGGTTGGCCTTACAACATCTTAAACCTATATTGTCTAAGGAGGTAAGATTTCAATTTACGAGCACATGCTGAAATGATAGTAATATGCTTTTGTAGTTGTTATTTGCAGGTTTTGACTAATTTGAGTATTCCTTTAGGTAATTGATGTCATTAATGCCAGTACAGATGATTTGGGGCCTTTAAGCATTGATTTTTTCCGGAAAAATAATTTGTCTGCATCTTGGAAATCTGTTGGGCATGAAACTGCTGCTGATAACAACGCTTCTGCTGAGGTCAGCATGGGTATAAGAATGTATCTAATGTCACCTTCTGTCAGTAAAAAGCTGCATTATCACATGAAACTTCCTGAATCTTTTGTTTCTCTTTTGGTAATTTTAAGCCTGCTGAAGTAGCCTCTAAGACAAAGCAAGAAACATCTGGAATCAAGGAGGAATATACTTCAAATGGTAATGTCCTTCTGGAAATTCTTTAGTTGCGTTATTGATTTTGTACATTTGAATATAAATGTTTTGACGAGTATATTCATTTTTTGGCAGAGGATCGTTCTGTATTTCTTGAGCCACCAGCTAAAGTGGCTAGAAGGGTAAGTACCAGGATCATTCCACTATAATCTCATTGATGCATTGTGGTTGTAGTACTATTGGATATTTTTTGTGATGAGAGTCTTGCCTGATCTTTTTACTAGAAAAACTACCGTCCTTTAAACTTTGTAATTTCTATCTGCAAATGTCATGTTCTACTCATGAATTCCTTGGATCCGTTTGAGCTATAGCATTTACTAACACAATTACTCTGCAGCGGTTGAGAGAAAAAAGACGCGAAAAACGTGCTGCTGATTTGGTAAAGCAAGATGATGAAGTGACTGTAAAGCTTGAGAATGCAGCGATTGAACACTCTAAATCAGTTGACTCTGCAGTTTTGGGGAAGTATAGTATTTGGAGGAAAGAAAATGAGAATGAAAATTCTGATTCAACCGTACGCTTGATACGAGATCAAATGATAATGGCAAGGGTGTATGTGAGTCTTGCAAAGATGAAAAACAAGCTTGATTTGGTCAATGAGTTACAGAACCGACTGAAAGAAAGCCAGCGTTCATTAGGAGAGGCAACTACCGACACTGATTTACATCACAGGTAATGGGTGTATGAATAATCCTTGTGAATCTGCTGATTTCTAACTCGTTCTACAAGTAGACTGTTAAAACATGGAACATATCTATGACAGTGCACCTGAAAAGATTAAATTGATGGGTCAAGTTCTGTCTAAAGCTAAAGAGCAACTGTATGACTGCAACCTGGTCACGGGGAAGCTAAGAGCCATGCTGCAATCCGCAGATGAGCAAGTCAGGAGTCTGAAAAAGCAGAGCACATTTCTTAGCCAGCTGGCTGCAAAGACAATTCCCAATGGGCTTCACTGTTTGGCCATGCGCTTAACAATAGACTACTACCTCCTTCCACTAGAGAAAAGAAAGTTCCCTCGGAGTGAGAATCTGGAAAATCCAAATCTTTACCACTATGCTCTCTTTTCTGATAATGTTCTTGCTGCCTCAGTAGTTGTCAACTCAACCATTATGAATGCCAAGGTATGAAATTATTTGGTCTGTCTTTTCCATTTGTGCAACTAGGTTATGGATTTCTATTTGTTCGTGCTGATATGCTAAAATGCATTCATTAACCAAAACTGCAAAATATATGTGGACCATTGTCCTCTTAATCTGTCAATTGTTACAATGCATTTTCAAGTGAAGTTCATTAGTACCCGTATAATGTTGGTCCATGCTTTTGCACTTTGCTGATTATATATGTGACCTTTTGCCTATTTGGTTTGTTGGCTAGATATTCATAGGCTTGAATTGTGATCTTTACTCACTTTGTTTACATACATACATGTTTTGAAGCAGCCACACTACACATAAAAATGTACATGTGTGCAAACACCCATACATCCACACCCAGATGGGGTCATATAATCCATGATTCTGATCCTCAATGATATGATTACTGATTTTCTATATGTAGATGATTGCATATGATAAGAGATTGGTATAGGCTTCCCTCAGATACATAGAAATATGATCCTTAGATTTTGGCATTCTGAAATAGATATTTCCAATGCACACATATACACCATTACGCAAATGCTGCATGTGCTCATACATTGTATTGAGTTTTTTATTGTATTCTTATCATTTTATTAATAACCATCATTAGAGGCATGTATATCCATTTCAGATTGAGCCACTTATGCAATGTAGGACTTTCCATGTGATACTTTTGTTGCTGAACACGTACATGATATGACTTGCAGGACCCTGAGAAACATGTTTTCCATCTTGTTACTGATAAGTTGAACTTTGGCGCAATGAATATGTGGTTTCTCCTGAACCCTCCTGGGAAAGCTACAATCCATGTTGAAAATGTTGATGAATTCAAGTGGCTCAACTCATCCTATTGTCCTGTTCTACGTCAGTTGGAGTCTGCTGCTATGAAAGAATACTATTTCAAGGCTGCTCATCCTACGACACTTTCTGCTGGTTCTTCTAACCTGAAATACAGGAACCCAAAGTATCTTTCAATGCTTAACCATCTAAGATTTTATCTCCCACAGGTTTACCCAAAGTTGGATAAAATTCTTTTCCTTGACGACGACATTGTCGTTCAGAAAGACTTGACTGGGTTGTGGTCCGTAGATCTCCACGATAAAGTAAATGGTGCAGTTGAAACCTGCGGCGAGAGCTTCCATCGGTTTGATAAATACCTAAACTTTTCCAATCCACATATTGCCAAAAACTTTGATCCAAACGCTTGTGGTTGGGCATATGGTATGAACATTTTCGATCTCAAAGAGTGGAAGAAGAAGGATATTACTGGGATATACCACAAATGGCAGAACATGGTATGTTTTCATTTCCAAATGCTAGTTCTCCATTTGTATGTTTCTTGTTCCGACTGTCATCATGAAGAAGTTGCTCACGTTATCTTTTTTTCTTGGAAAAAAAACTAAAGATTACAGCATAATGCAGCTGGAAAAAATATTAAAGTTTCCTTTATTTCTTTTCTTTTGGGTGGTGTTATTAGAATGAAGACAGGGTCCTGTGGAAGCTCGGGACATTACCTCCAGGTCTCATTACCTTTTATGGGCTTACGCATCCACTTGAAAAGTCATGGCATGTGCTGGGTTTGGGTTACAATCCAAGCATTGATCGGTCAGAAATTGAGAATGCAGCTGTTATACATTACAATGGGAACATGAAGCCCTGGCTGGAGTTGGCAATGACAAAGTACAAGCCATATTGGACAAAGTACATAAAATACGACCACCCATACATACGCAATTGCAAACTAAGTGAATGATAGAAGTGCCACAACAGAAGGGACAGCCTCATGGCTAACTTCTGGTTTTCCCTGATCACACCATTGGAGCAGCTGAATGTCAGAACGTTTATTCCTTTCGGCCATTGCTCAATCATGTATTTGTCTATGTGATTCAATTTGATTCATCAAACACTTGGCAATTGTAGGTTCCCATGCCTGATTCGCCTGCCGGTATCTACTCCTTCATATTACCTATGGAGATGTGTTTGTTGTTAGTTGAAGAATGCTAAAGTTGACTAATTGTATTCTTTGAACAGCATACCTAATTTGTACTAGATTTAAGGTGTAACTGGACTTGACATTGTGAACCAGATGTAGCGTTGCCTCTCTTTCAGCAAAGAAGGAGAACCTATGTTGTTTGTTCTACTTGCACTGCTAATTGGACTTGATATCTAAATTTTGTATCTGGACTAAAATCGGGCTTTATTTTGTTGCTCCCAAATCTCTTGAGTAATTACTCCCTGGTTATCTATTGGGGAAATTATATTTTCGGTTTTTTGATTCGTAATTTTTGAGGTTAACATTTTTTTTCCTACAAGAATAAAAATATTGCGGATATGGTTTTATGTGCTGATCTTGTGGAATCAAATTTGTTAAGCATTGAGATTATATTTAAAATATTTTTTAATTTTATGAGATTAAAAACATTAACTCCACAAATGCAGGATTAAAGTGCAATTTTCTTATTTTATGGGATCAAAGTATAATTTTGATTGTCTATTGATAATTAACCAGTACAGTGAGAAGTATTCAACAACAGGTGCAAAGTTCAATATATATATATATATATCCTATCAATTTAATACTTTGGCAGACCGCATAAATGTGTAGAATACAGCTACCGATCAAGATAAAGATTCCTGCACCTCAGTGAACATAGAATTTTGCGAACGAGGACCTCAACTTTCACGTATTTGCGAGTGAAGCTCTCCTTATCTATATTGTCTTGGTAATAGATAAACACACGTGGAGCTCATCTGTGTATTTTTTATATCAGTCGGGCGCCGGCGGTGGCTCTGGGCTGACGCCATTTCATTCTTGACAGTGGAAATGTCACAAACGCCCTACTGAATCATTTTTTTGGCATGTCTGCAAATGAACCCCCACCCCCACAATGAAATATCTAAAAGTAGATGGATCAATACTTCCAATCTTGCATATACCTTTCATGGTTGGGACATGGGGTAAAGGGCTCATGCACTGCTGAGCTCAAATCCAAACCATACACCATGTATTTCTTGAGCTCAAAATGTTAAACATAGAAACAAGTATGTGAAGGAGTTGTATTTTTTACTATGTAAATGTGATTTTATTTTTACAGTCTCAAATTTTTGTTTAAATTCTCTTGATGGATTATTTATCACTTGAGTTTATAAAATGCATATTTGTATTGGTGAACTCACCATTCACTCCCTATCAATAATTATAATACGACAACTTTCAATTTTTTTTATTTCATTCTATAGCTTCTTAAACTATTCAGAATCCACTCCTAATAAAATTAATCTACAAATTATTACATCTTCCGAACATAGCAATATTGATTGAATACATAAGAAAGAAAAATCCTTTCCCGTTTGAATTTTTTCAAAATCACGATAGAAAGACCATAAACGAGCAAAAATAAACTCATCTATTTGATAGTGAAAATACTAATAAATAAATTGAGCCACCTAAAATAAAAAGATCTGCATCTAAATTGCACATGAAATACAAGAAAAACAATCTTGCATTAAAACTAACAAACTTAATGAATTGAACAAGTCTTGTTTCTTCTCATAAAGAAAGAGTCAATACCAAAGAAAACAGAAAAGGGTACTCAAAAAATATCTCGACGGAGATATTTACAAGTTCTTTCAATTTCAACCTCCCTAATGATATTTATCCAAAACGAGAGGCGTCGACAGAAACTCTCAACTCTCATATGCAAAAGGCCACATCCGTCTTTAGACATGCACGAAAGAGTACGAGAAGAAATTTCATTCTATCCGTCAAGTCTTAATCTCATGCTCTGAATAGTCTGTCGAACAAACTTACATTGTAGAGATAGTAATAGTATAATAATATCTTAATGGCCAACACTCGCAGCCAGTGTACTTTTTGCTTTTGGGCTCTCCCAAGAATCTCTTATCTTCTTCCACACTCTCTCTCACTCACACCACCGTTTCTTGTTTGCTTTATCCAGTCCTCTCTTGTCGGTCATTATTGTTATTAATAAATATCTGTAATTGGTTTTCCCCACTCTTCATCGTGTCCTCTTTCTTGATTCCTCTGCTTATCCCTCTACTGTATTGCCCCAGATCATCGTTTTCTTGAATATTGTCGCCTGGGATTGCGAAATTTCTAGCTTTAGGAATTGGTGTTAAGCTGCTGGTTTTGGTGGGTTGATTCTGCTCTTGATTCTTGGAGGTTTTTTAGGAAGATCGGCGGGTTTTGTGTTCAGGTGTGGTTCTTGTGTACATGATAAAAGAATCATTCTTGTTGTAATTTTTATCTTGTATGATCATTCTTTAGGTAATGATTTAAGGGAAATGAGAGCCATGGTGAATCGGGAAACTGAGAGGATTTTGGGTCTTTTTTCGTTTTTGGAGAGTTTGTGGTATGAGGACGAGCATCATCACTTGCTGAACTGAGAACCGATTAAGCTGAATTCTTTTTTTTTCTCCCTTTTCACTTCATGAATGGTACGAGTGTGTTAGTGGTTACTGGGATTGGGCTAATTAGGTTGGTATGATGAGATTATGCCTTCCCTTATGAATATCAAAGTCAAAGGTTGTTGCTTTATTTCTTCCTATAATATGGATGTAATGGAATGATCATTACCTCAGTGAAGGATGTTGTAATATTACACAATGCTGACTTCAGGATAAAAATGATTAGTTTCACGAGATGAGGTTTTTGGAACTAATCCTACTATCTGAATTTCAAATTCTTGACAGTCAGCATATGTTTGCATAATTAAAAGATGATAGATTCTTGAATTCAATTTGACTTCCTCTTGTGATATTTGTGTATGCACTATAGGCCATGACTTTTATTGATTAATTTTCTCATGCATTTTGAAGCATTTGAGATGGCTTCGCTACAAGGCCCGGTCGTTTGCCCTGTGGTCCGTGCAAAACAAACTGGACTGTACACTGTGCCGGTGAATTCGCCCCTGCTGAAAGCTAAATTCATTAGAAGTGGATTCTGGGGGCTCAAGGGGCTCAACAGTGGCAGGACTAACGTGGGTTACCGACCACATTTGAGGAAATGCAGAACAATTCGGAGTAGCTTCAGTTCGTCCTCAAATGGTAATGGTAGCATGGCAGGAAATTTCAGTGAGAATGACGCGGATTACGTAAATTCAAGTGTGCTTGAAGCTGGTAACTAGTTTTCCTCTGATTTGCATTGGAAATTATTATCTCTATGTTATTCATTGCAAATTTGCAGGCTATCTTGGTTTTATGACATAGTATGTGGATGATGAGAGAGTACTGATAGATTCAGCAAATATGAAATGCTTGTAGATGAAGTATAAAGTGGTTCTAATGCGTGGCTATAGTAATTCCTATTGTTCTATCTTTATTATCTGTTTGTCTAGTCTTACTTTGTCCTGACATAAGAGAAAATAATTCTTGTTGTAAGAAAAAAATGTGAGATCTTTTTATGTGAACTTACCTCATAGCTCATTACCATTCTACACTTGAGAAATCCAAGTCATGGTGTGTGTTTAATTGTTTAGTTGAAGTGAGAAGTGGGCCGGAAGGTTTCATGATCAAGATGAGAGATGGTAGATATTTGAGATGTGCCCATAATAACCCACAGGGAGGTCATCTGCCAGACTATGCTCCACATCCTGCAATCGTGTTGAAGATGGAAGATGGAACTGGGCTACTTCTCCCGATAATTGTTTGTATGTCCATAACATTACCCTATTTTCTAGTGATTCAAAGTTGGTTTGAGTCTTTAGAATCTTTATTCTTTGTTCCTCTGGCTTTTTATTGCAGTGGAGATGCCAAGTGTGTTGCTCATGGCAGCTGTACGCAACGTCCAAATTGTATGTGCACCCCTTTTGCATCTGCTTAAGCTACCAAACTTAGAACCAAAAAAATTAGTCTAAATTGACTTCTCGGTGAAGCTAATTCTTTGCATGCCATTCAGGCTAGACCAACCATGTACCATGTAGTGAAGGATATGATTGAGAAGATGGGATATACAGTGAGTTTAAGATATATATGAGTCATTCTCTTCCCCACACCAAGTTATTTAAGTTCATACTTTGAATTTCTTTGCTCGTCCTTTTCCAGGTGAAACTTGTACGGGTGACCAAGAGGGTACACGAGGCATATTTTGCTGAATTACACCTCACAAGGGTATGTTGAATAAAATGCTGATTCTTAGCAGTCTTGCTTAATAACTTTTTTACTGATAAAATGTCTGGGCTGGTTTAAGTTGGATAATGAAGCAGAGAGCATAAGATTTGATCTTCGACCCTCGGATGCCATTAACATTGCAGTAAGATGCAAGGTAATGATACACTAATTACAGTTGCTGTGACCCTCGCTTTCCCATATATGGAGGATAAAAGTTTACATACTAAGATATATAGACAACATTGTATAATTTATGCTGTACCATGTTGCCTGCAGGTGCCAATACAAGTGAACAAATTCCTGGCATATAGTGATGGCATGAAGGTTATCGAATCCGAAAAGGTGTCGGTACAGAGCTCCTCATCAGACGGCCTATTGTTCACTGAACTGGACAGGTACAATGTTTAAGTGACTGTTATTGTATTTATGCTTTTGGGACTAGACTTATGACGTCATGCTTCAAGAATGTACATCTTTTAGATATGCTGAAAAATGGATCTGGTTGCCTGGGGAGAATTATTGCTTGCATTGTGTGGACAACCTATAGTTGATCATAGGGGGAAGTTGATTGATTTTGGTTTATAACAAGAATATGTTGAAAATTTGTAAAAGGGAAAAAAAGAATATTCACTTTTGGTCTTAAATTCTTTCCCTGGCCACTGGTGAATCAAGTGATGTGATGCAACTATTTTTCTGCTTATTAACAAAAACATGCATCTGTATGCATTTTATAGTCTATGAGGTAATTACCAGACGGGATGGTCATAACCTCTGTTGTCATTGATGCAGACCAACTGGGCAGCCATGCATTGAAACAAAAGAATTCATTCTAGTGCGAAATATGCTAATTGCTGCCGTTGAAGAACGCTACAGGGATGCAGGTATTTTGATATCAGTTTCTGTGACATTGACCTTATCACCCGTTATGTCGAAATCTTCGTAGAGACCAATCCTGCACTACGTTCTCTACACCTTTGACGAGTTGCCAAGACCTGTAGAACTACTATGCATCTCTTTTATATATTCATCTAAGGGCATGATTGGTATGTAGGAAAGGAATTAAATGGGAATGAAATGGATTGAGAAATAGAATAAAAAAGGGAAATGAATCGCATTGAATAGCATTCCTATGATTAGTATACTCATTAAATTTATCATTCATTCCTTAGTTCCTTAGTCAATTCCATTAACATAATTGATAATTGGAAAATAATGATTAGTAATGAAATAAAATTATTTTTATGACACAATTTCTCTATAGTAATTTTTTTTAAAAGAATTAGTTATTCATATTTTTTTGAAAATGTAGAGTACAATTGTATAACAATGTCTCTTAAAAATTACTTACAGGAGGTTATAAACAATTTATAGAACATATCATATTTTATTAAAAATATGTATTTATATAAATTATTTATTTACATAATAAATAATTTATTGACTAATTAAACATATAGATAATATTTTTCTGCCAAGATAAAAAAAATTAATTCGATCGAATTAATCAAATAAACTAATGTATCCAGTGCATTTACCATTATTTATTTAGTACCCAGCTAAAGATTTTTTTGGAATTAATAAAAATAATTAAATATCAAAGTGGTTATTTTTTTCTTACCATGCATACATAATTATTTTTCAATACTCGGATACAAAAATTATTTAAATCTAATATCAGTTAAAACTAAATATTAAACTAATACAAGGAAAGAGAGAGAGAGAGAGAGAGAGAGAGAGAGAACTTTGATTCGCAATATGTTGGGAATTACTGATACCATATTGGAGGGAGGGAATGACAAATCCATTATCCAAGGGAATACGAATTCCATGGGAATGGGTATTTCCCACACTTAAAGCCTACCAATCAAAGGTATAGGAATGGACTTGGGAATGCTCATTCCATTCCCACTTCATTCCTACATAACAATCACACCCTAAAGGAACAGGATGACATCGGTAGAGTTAGTAACATCCACTGTGTAAATTGCAAACACAGTTATTTAAAACACGATGACCTTCCTTATTACTGGCGTTTATGTAAAAACATCTTGTTTTGAAAACTCAGTACATAACATCAAGATAGTTAGTTGTTCCATGTCATCTGGTTCTTAGTCCTAAACTCTCTGTGCACATTATGACTGTACTTGTGCTGCAGCATTGTGGAGAGACAAGCTCACTCAACTTCGGTCCAAGAGGAACTGGGCATAACACATCAAAGTCACGCCATCTCTCCTGTAAGTATCACCCATGGTTTCAGCAATTTCTGTCGTCCTATAACCTCTGGAACCCATAATGACGATGTTGAATCTCTCTACGCTTTTGCTTTCAGGTTCAACGTGGGACGGCTCGTGTATATAGAAATCATCATTGGCCTCGGACTCTTTCAGTAATTAATTATATTTGCGTCTCCAAGAAGTATGTAGAAAGTTCGGGTCTCGTATATATACGTGTATAGTTAAACTATGATGTGTTGTGCTGAATCATATGTCTTTCGGACATCTTCGTAGCACAAAGTGAATTAATCTTATCATGTGTCTTCTTGCGGTTCTCACTATTTTCTGGGTTATGCTGAGTGCATGTATGTTGATTGGTTCGACATGTCTGATTCCTGTTGCAGATGATGTCCTTGCAGACCAAATTTCTGGAATTTGCCTATCAACATATGCAGGACGAATCTGATCTAATATTTTCATGTTTTAGGCTATCTTTTGTTCAGTAAGAGGCGAAAAGGGAAGGGAAAAGAATAATAAAAATTGCATGGGCCTGTGGCTTCTTCCTTCCTCCATAATCAACTATGCATTATCTGTTACTCTTATACCGCTCAATTTGCACTAGGGGCGATGAAGAAAAAATTTATAAATTGTCCGAATCAGATTACTTTCTTTTATTTATTTTTAAATTTAAAATAAAATCGCATTTTACTATTGATTTGATTTTAATTTAAAACATTAAAAGACTGTCAAACCTCGAATCACACTGCTAAATATATAATTAATTTTTTAAAGTATATGTCTAATAATTTGATAAAATAATTTCATATTTGAATTATGTAATCCCAAAATTCATATATAATCAAGGATCTACATTACAAAGTTCATTTTTGTAAAATTTATATTTGGACTCTATACAAAAAAATATAAGGTAAATAGCAATTTACTCCCTTGTGATATTGAAAATGAGCACATTACTCCCCTATGAAAATAATATAGCAATTTACCTCCCTATACTTTTTTAAAATGAAGCAATTTACCCCCATATAGGGATATATTTAAAAATCATAGGATGGTAAATTATTGTATGTTAAAATGTATAAGGAGGTAAATCACTATTTATTTTTTCATAAGAGAGTAATTTGCCTATTTGCAATATCATAAGGGGGTTACTTGTATGTTTAATTCTTTAAACCCATCCAAATTTTAAGCTCATTTGATGATTACCTTAATTTTTCCTTCATTTTTTCTGTCCCCTCCCCTTTTTCCTCTTCTCTCTTCTCTCTCTCTTATTGCTTTCTTTCTTCTGTCTTTTTATCTATATTTTCTTTAAAACCATTCCTTGGCCTTTGTTGGATTAAATATTTTTTTATTGGTTTAATATTTATATTTTTATATTTTAATATACTTAAAATTGTGAAAAATGTTGATAGTCTACAAGGCATAATATTGATCTTTCTTGTTTGCTACATGCAAACACTTATTTTATTGTTTAATTTAATTTAGTCCCAATATCTTATTCTTTTTTATAAATATTAAAACCATCAACCATAGAAAACTACACTTTTAATCTTGATTTTAATTTAAAAATTATTTCTAGAGCCTACTCTCTTGTTATTATTACAACATGCTATGTGGTCTACATGGAGCGTTGTCTTAAAACATATTCTACTTAATTTGAGCAGACTGCATAATTTACTTTGCAATGACGGTCCAAATTCACATAACAATAACCTTAAAAGTTATATGCAGCTCAAATCTTTAGTCTTTTTTCACTATGACACAATAGTAGAGCATACTTAGTGAATGCATCAATTCAAATGACAAACCGCAAGCACCAAATTACAGGGAAAAGGAAATGGAATTTCTACAGAAGCATGCAAACAACATAACTCTCAGCACAACACCACAAATCCCTCATTTATTCCTCAATCTAGCAGCAGACACACACATTACAGGGCTTGTAAATCCAAGAATGAGATGTTTCCTTATTCTATAAGGACATCATTTTAACAGGATCTCATTCTCCCAAGCCGTACAGAGTTTACATAGTTCACAGGGCTGTGAGCAGACAGACCAGGCATTCCTAGTCCCACTATCCTTAGCAGGATGGATTCCCAGGATTCCTTGTAATCTGTCCCGTATACATAACCCATTGTCACACTCCTCAACAGTTCCCACACAGCGTTTACATGAGCCGGTATCAGGTACCTCAAACCAAAGTAATTTCTGTTGGGCTCTTCATTAACATTCTGCGCAAGATCAATGATGTTTATACACAATTCAGGTTCGCGAAACAGAATGAAAACTGTGAAAGAACAGGACAAACAAAGGGAGGATAGAAACAGCTTACTTGCTCGACGTAGAGGCTGTTGTAATATAGGCATATCCCGAAATGTTTATACAAGAATGTTTTGTTATCATAGGGCAACCTCGGAACAAGATCATTGCAGTATACTACTCTGAAGTACATAGAAACAGGATGCTCCAGATGAGCCTCCATGTACCTCCCTAACTGTCTGTTACCCACCCGAGGCTGCCCATAAGTGTAAACACCCAACAACCGCTGCATCAGTGCTTCCTCCTCGTGCAGTACCAAGACCGTCGGGAACAATATGGCCAGGGCTCCTCCCAAGCTATGCCCTGTAACCACAAATTTTGCAGTCTTGTGCTCTTTGAGCAAATCCTTGAGTTTACTTCTCACAGCATAGTAAGCAGTCATCTCTTTCATTACTGGTATGAGCTCCTCTTCAGAACCTGATTGCTGTTCTGGATCAGATGATGGGGTTGATCTATCTGAATTGCTAAATAAGTATACTGATGAATGATGACCTTTAGAAGAGGCAACTCTTGCATCAAGACCATTTAAATTAGAATGTCTGGCATTTTTTGCACGAAGATGCTCATGGAATGTGGTAGCGTTAGCTCTATTTCCCAAACCTAGGGCCTCTAGAAAGCCCATATGTACTTTTCCAAGTTTTGGAATCTCATACCATGAGTAGTCGAAATCAGTTATCCAATCATCAGCGTCAAATGGCTCAGTGCCCCTGAAGCTAATGAGTATCAAATTTGCATCTTTTGGCTTATCACACATTATGAAAACTTGGGTTGACCTCTCTTTCTGATAATCTGAAATGCAAAGCATGAGAAAGTGAAAACATAGTATTTCTTATATTCTTTGCAGTGTTTTTGTTCTTCCTCAAGAGGCATAGGGTTCTGAATAGAAACTTTATACAAAGTGTAAATAAATCTAACGTAATTTGGAAATCATATTACTCACCATTCCAGCAGTTGTAGAAGTCCACAAAATGCATCTGATTTAAGGTGATATGAGATTACGAACATTAATAACCAGTAATCATTACAATCATACGGTAAAAAAGAGAGACAAAACAGGCATCTAACCTTCCAATGAAGATCCACAACATTTCTGACAACCTTTGCGTTCTCATACGCCAATTTGGAAGCAATCATACACAGATCCATTAAAGCACGATTTCCCATCTCAAGTTGCCAAATTTTCTTCCCAAAATCAGGCTCGCTAATCTCTTTGGAGAAGCTTTCAGTTTTGCACAGGTCTACACGTCCATCTAAATGTCCGATTGCACTTATGAAGGTTTCTGAATCTCTTTTCGGCATGACGACATTTCCTGTTTGCAGATCATTGTGTTTATTTTAATACCTCATGAATCTTCTAATATTGAAAAAACACCAAAATGCACCAATGTTTTCGTTTCCAAAAGATTCTCAGACTGAAACATTATTTGAAAAGCAAGATAGGTAGACATAGATTGCAGAAAACTTTCAATCACTTCTTCATGTTGATTACAGAACTTAATCACTAGTAAATAGCATGCAAATCTGTTTAACACCACTGAATCATGATTCTCTAAATAGAAAACTAAACCGAAATATAATCCTAAAAGATGCGAAATGAACACCAAATGAAAATTGATCAACACACTCTGAAATGTGAAAACCTAATTTAGAGCAACTTCAATTACAATCTCCAAACTATGGAGATGAAAACATGAGTTGACAATATTCCAAGCAGCATTCTTAATTTCCAAACATCATGCGCCAAAGCTTAGACTAAACACAGGCAAAGGTCAAGATTGAGGCAGAAAAAGGGAAGATAGATTAATACAAAAACAATCTTGGCTGGCTTTTCTCAATAAACAGTTAAAAATGCACAAACAGAACCCAATATTGTGCCAAAAACATCTCATCCAGATTAGTGCAGTGAGACCCAACTAGTCACATGCAAGTGTCAGTATACTTACACACTTAATTAGCTCATAAATACATAGACTCACATTAAAAGAGTAGTTATATTGTAATTGAGCTCTGGCAAAGATTGAACCAACTCATATTAGAGTCTAAGTCATCCACAAACACCCCATCATTAAATATTTACAAGAAGATTTAGAAAGTCAATCATCAGTTCAGTTAAGCATCATACCATGAAGAATTCTGCAGAGAAGTCCAAGAAAGTTGCCATTGAGAGAAAGAAGATTGAGAATGAACTCCACAAGATAACCAAACCATTCCATGGGCTTACCAAACACCTTAATAATTTTCCTTACAATAACAGAAACAACTATTACCCACCTATGATCAGGACTCACCTCCTCACCATCACTAATAATATCCCCCGACACCTCTTCTTCAAAAATACCCCCACTTCCAAGACGACAACATTTTAGAAACTTTGCACCACTTTGTTGATCATTAAACATCAAGAACTTGAACAAATCCCAAATCCCACACTCTTCATGACTCACAATCAAGAAACTGAAATCCCCAGAACCTATTCTTGCATCATCTTTACCAATGTCATGAGCCATTTCAGCTCAACTTCTTCTTCTTCTCTTACGGGCAGTTTCAAGAGAGGAAGTAAGAAAGTTGTTTATGACGGATTAGTGCAATCTATCTAGAGAGAAAAGCAATGAATGCGAATTTATAGCGATTTGGAGAAAAAGGTGACTCGGTAACGTGTGGAAACTTTGGGATTTGTGTGCATATATATCTGGAGTAACTGATAGATCGGTTGCGGTTTGAGGGTGGCAGCGGCAGCGCCAGCATGGGTTACATGCGTCATTTTGCTTTTACCACATCATGACTTGTCATCTTGCAAATCTTTATCTACCTTAATTTAGGAGTCCTACATAGTACAACGGCCTATTATGTTCATGTGGGCTAATTTGTTGCTTGTTTAGAAGTATTGGGGATTTCAGGCAAACAACATTATGGGCTAATAAAATCTTGGACATGCCCTCTACGCATGCAACCATAATCATAGGAAGTGAGGAAAAGCTTGCATTTTGGCCGCATTATGAGACTAGAAGAAAATGTTATATAACATCACATATTCTGCACATATGAAGAATATTACATTACATAATCTTTAAGTATACACTGAATATAATATTTTTACAAAAGAATTTGATTGAAAAACAGTTATAAATAACAAAATGTAAAATATTATAAAGTTGAAAAAAAAAATGACAAAAATTATATGACATGGCGTGTGAGATTTCCTAAAAAATGTTTGGGGAAAAAGAGAAAAGGAGGGAGCAGTTGTGAAGCCTTTTTCTTCATTATTTGGTAAGATTCACATTTCTAAAGAGCCAAAATAAAGAAAAAGAAACCAAGAAAGACCATAATTGGGATGAGATGATAAAATTGGAGTAGGAAAAGGAATTTAGAAGAGTGAAGAAGATAATGTTTGTTGGGTTTGTTAGGAATTCCCTTCTTTATTGTGAACCAGCGTGTGCCTCATATTATATGTATGGATTTTAATTTAATTATGATTAAAATTATATTTTGTAAAATTTATAAATTATGTGATAGTTAGTTAAGGACTTTTTTTTTAATGCCATTAATAATTTTTATTTTTTTTAAAATTACAATGCATGGACAAAATTAAATTTTGATTAATTGTTAATTCTTATTAACATGTGATCTTCTCCCTCTTTATTTGTTATGGACTGATTGGAATTTAGTAAAAACATATAACACTATATAACTACAGAATCATAAAAAATGATGATTTAGAAATTACAAAATTATATCAAATAAGAAAAAACTTTGATAATTAGTGTAAAAATTACATATTTAATTAATCTCGACTATGCCTCATAGTACAAGTAATGGTTTGAACAAAAGTAAAAACATGAAAAAAGTTAAACTGAAATAAAGAGAAAATTACATGATAAGAATAATGGGGAAAAAATATGGTCCAGAATACAATAATTATTTTTAGACTTTAATTCAAAATTCAATAATTATGATAATAAGGAAAAACACATTCCAACCCAATTAATTTATTACTGAGTTATTGTAGGTTAAATAAATTATTTTATAATCAAATTATCTTTATACACGATAATGCATGTGAAGTGGTATTTTAATTTGATTAATCAATTTTTATTTATTTTTTAATATTAATAAATCTTGATTAACAACAAACCTATTTATTAGACAAAAATAAATTTTAAATATAATTTTTTAAATCACGTAAAAAATTTATGTATAATTATAATAGAGTGAGAGGAGAGAGGTGATCATCCCTGATACTAATACATAAATTTAATAAAAAGTAGGAGCAAACAAAGAAAGGTGTCCATATTCTCTGGAGCGTATTCCCGCCAAAAAGAAAAAACCCATGACCATCCCGCCAAGTGTCGAGTAGGCGGAGAATCCCAGCCATCGACCACCGCCCTCAGAAGAAGTCTCTCCATTTTCACACTCCATCAACAGAGAAAAAGCAAAAACGTTTAACTCTTGTACGGGGTTTAGAAAAGATTTGAAACAGTGGAATCATCATCTGCCTTCAAAATCAATCTTACTAACATATCATGTGGACTTTGAATTTAAGGAGTTAAAGCGCAGGGGTATGAGGCCTGTTTACATTGAAAGATTGACGTGGAACGACTTCTAAAAGTGACTACGTACTTTGGGTCGGTATGTGAATACCAAATCCAGCAGTATGAGAAGACTCTTACACTCGGTTGCAAGATTTACGACTAGGATTTTCTTGGCGGAAGTTGCAGCTGTAAGTAGGAGAGAGGGTGTCTGAGGTCAGATAGAGGGCCATGGAAACAAACATCTGTTGTTCAACCTAGTCTACAGATTGGTGTGCGTATTATATTTATCTGTATCCACTATCCACCTTTAGTCTCACAAAATCAAGAATCTCACTATTGTTTTGGTAATTGATTACATCATATGCTCATTTCCTACCATTTCTCTAATAATATTCACAAATGTTTAATATATAATTCTAGAATTAATTAATAAATAATAGATTCAAATTTTGATTATATTAAAACTTGCATAGACTAAATTAAAAACTTCATTAAATATTTGAGATCAAATTCTATTAATTAAAGAAATTAAGGGATGTAGTCGGTATTTAAAAAAAATTAAATTAAATAATAATAAAAAATATGATAGTAGCATAAATTGTTGGATCCTCTAAAAAATAAAAAATATAAAGTGTTGGATGGTATTGGGCACGTGTCCCCAACTTTTATACATATACATGTAATAGTTTGTATCTACATACATATATATATATATATAAATACAAGTATTGTATATATAACAAAGGTGCAAGAGTTCTTTCCTTCAATTTACAAACAGCAGAGGCGATTTCCTTGTCCAGATTAACATAGGTGAGTAATTAATATATTAAAACTATTATTTATTTAGTGAGTTTATTAAATGCAATTTATACTATTTAATTTAATATTAATAAAAAAAATTTACGAATTTGAGTAATTATAAATTAATGATGATAAATATTTCAATGAAATTATAGATACTATAATTAATGATTTATATTACATAATTTACTAGATTTAATTATTTTTACAGTTGAATTGTTCAATTTAATCGGATTAATTAATCAAATTTTAATTAGTTTTTTTTTATAATGAGAAACTGATGAAAAACAAATACGAATATTAGAAAAGGATATTCGAGTAATATTAGAAAGTGATTTTTGAAAATATTGCATTTATTGAAAAAGGAAAATGAGACTTTTTTGAGATAATTTAGTCTACAATTATTATTAGGAACCATAGTTATAAAAATACGAGGGGTTGGAGTAAATGAAGCCTTATGATTTGGTTGATCGATTAATTATATACTTGAAAAGCTCAAAAAGTTAAATTAGGTAGAAAATAACAGAACGAAAATTTGAATTTTAATAGAAATAAAATATTAAAAGATTGTTGAAAATTGTACGAATAATATTTAATATTCTATTTAGAGATTACGATATTTTTGATATATTACTGATATGCATTATAACTCATTATAGGATTTGGGGATAAAGTAGAGGACTGACCAATTTTCTATTTGCTAATTAAAGCGTTGTAAGATCGAGGTGAGTAAATAATTGGTGTTATCTATATATGTTTTTTTTTTTTTTTTTCTTGTGATACTATTGTTATATAAGTATGTGATTTGTGCTATAAATGATTTAGAAATATATGAGAGAAGGACAGTTTAATTTGAATGATTATGTTGTAAAAATGAAGAATATATTGGAGTATTACATTTGTTGAATGAGGTGTTGCGGGTGCTGGTAAATGAAAATATGTCAAACTATGATTTTACGTCATTAGCTGTTTACAAGAATGGTGATATGTAGAAATGAGGGAGTGGTAAAAATTGAATATAATTGTGATATGAATATCCTTGATGATTAATAATCTGTATGGCAAAACGAAATGGAAAGAGCTATGATGCGGTATGAACATAGTCATGATGCGATATGAAAAAGAGCTATATGCGAATTAAAGTTGATGAGCCGGCCTGTCAAGGGATTTGCTGTCCATGTATCAACTATCATTCGATTGTTAATTTTTATCAGTGTAAGTTATATTTCGTTGTTCAAATTATTTCTATTTTTACGTTTTGTAATTTAAACTTTTTTTTATGTTTAACGTACCATTTCAACTTTATAAAATTTGCACTTTGTCATATATGATATTTTTTTAATTCATTTTTATATTAAAAAAAAAACATCAAGTACACTGCATATGTGGTATTTTATCTATATCATATTGCATGTAATGTTCTTTTCGGAAAAAAGAATAATTTAAATGGCAAAATATAAAAATAAGAATCTTATTTTTGTATTATTTTGTGATGACGTAATAGATATGGGCATATCACTGAATCCCAATGCACACGCAAATGTTGCAGACAAGAATTCCGTGAATTGACGTCCCCAGTTTTTATATAATACTAATGGATATTTATACTATTCTAAATAATAAATACATATTTATAGTTTTTTTTTTTCCATCCCATCTCACTTCACATTTTTTTCTTTTCACAAACTGTTTTTTTCCTCCCCTCACATTATGTATATTTCTTTTCACAATTTTTTTTTTTTTATCTTACATGACTTTTCTTTTTAAATATATTCACAAGAATCGCATGCAACAAAAATTTGCATACAATATTTTGATAATCAGTCTAAATCAATCGATCTAATCGAAAGTAAACCATATATTTGAGCCAGTACATAGGTATAGAATCACTGGCATAAGAATTAATATGGGCCGATCAGAGTCGACCCATCGTCAAAATTCTTTCAAACTTTAAAGGTTTTTTCAAATCTCAAATTAAAAAAGGCAAAATGTATAAAATTGTATTACAAGTGACTATTTTTATTTAATTATTTGTCTATTCAATTATATTAAAATTATGAACTAATTATGTTGAATAGGACGATATATTTATTTTGAGTTTGTTTCTTTTTTCTTTAACCAATTGATACATAAGATATTGATATTATGTATATATATAACATAAGATTCGAATCAATCCATTTTTTAAATATGATCCAAGGGATGGAACCTATAATCTCTGATGATTTAATGGATTCGATCTATAATTTAATTTTAAGAATATTATTCATATATATATGTTAATTAAAATAGAAAATAGAGGACAAGTGAGAGCATATTATTGTAGCCGTATAAAGGGAGGAAGGTGGGTAGGGGGTGGGGGGGGAGGGGGGGGAGAATAGCCAAAAAGTGTAATTCCCTATGCATGCGGCATATTCCCGCCAAACGGAACACCAAGTGCTCACTCTGCCGCCACGTGGCGAGGGCCCACCTCCACCAGCTGCACTTAACCGCCTTTCCACAAAACCAACAAATTACGAACTCTTCCATCTTCTCTCTCTCCTATACATACGGAATCTTGCTATATCTAATAATCAAGGGAGGGTTTTGGGGAATTCAGCAATGTCGAAGACCCTTGATAGAATTTCTAGCCCTTGTGAGTCGTACAATGAGCATTTTTTATTTGATGTTTTTCTGGAGTAAATTTATGTGCTCGTTGTTCACTGTTTTAAGTTGTTGTAGATCGTGGGTTTTTCAGTTTTTTGCTTTTTTTTTTTTTCGGCGGATTTTAAGTGGTGATTAAGATTGAAATTTTGGGTTGTGGTTGAGCAAGTGCAGCAGTGGAGATACTGTTGTTCGTTTTAGTTAATCTTGAGTTTCGATTTCGGGCTTCCTGGTTCATGGTTACTGCCGACAGGCGAATCTTTTTGTGGATTTGGGGAGTAATGTTAATGCTAGTTATGGTTGAATTGTGTAGTTTGTCTAGTATTACTGTAGCCGCTGAGTTGTTGTAGGTTAATTTTGTTGGAATGTTTACAGGTTACTTTGAGATCAAGTGTGATTAGATGGTCTCCGAAGATTTAAATTGATTTCTTTTTATTGTGAAACTAGGGCTATATCCACCTGATTCATCAATTTTTTCTTGTAAAGGGGCGATCTTTGTTTGCCTGGGATACCATCCGAGAGACACCTATAGGAATTTATGAGCTGTAAGT
>NC_026151.1:3573251-3627982 GCF_000512975.1 Sesamum indicum
CTTTGTGAGTGGTTGTAGTATGCTTAGCTTTAGTTCCGGTATTACAGACGGAGGTGTGGGCTTTATCCCGGTCTTTACATGCTGCTCCCGGTTATACTGTGTTAATTCTCCTAGCTGCATTTGTATCATTAGATGGGAGTTACCTGTGATATAATCAAGAATCAGGTTGATGTTTTTGAATCTTTAACATGTGAATAAAAGAATCTTTGTGCTTCCTTCAGGCTGTGGTAATGATGAAAAACACAAACAGAAATCAGATTGTGAAAACTCGGAGGAAAGGATGAAAGTTGGATTTCTGAAAAAAGCAAAAAGTGCGTCCATTAAACTCAGGAGTTCTCTAAGAAATAAGATCAGAAGGAGAAAAGATGTTGGAGTTTGTGAAATTGAAGATATTCGTGAAATAGAGGAGGAGAAGGTTGTTGATGCTTTTCGACAAGCATTAATCGCCGATGATTTGCTTCCTGAAAGATTTGATGATTATCATGTAATGTTAAGGTAACTTTTTCTCACCCGCATGCTTACATGGGTTTTGTCATGAATGACTCCCCGACTCCTGTAATGGAGTACACATCAATAACTTTTCTGTGAAAGTCTTTTATTGGTATGAATTTCTGACTAAACAGGATACTTGTAACCAATTCTCTCATTGCTTATTGTGTCTCTATTTGGTGTATCTGTTGGTTGATGTAGTGCATACACCGGAATAAATTTGAGCTTTCAGAAAATTTCACCTCATTTGAAAAATGTTAAATTACATGCACTTTCCAATGATTTTTGCTTCAGCATTAACTGGGTAAAACTTTTGGCTCAAGCATAGTTGATATTAATTGATTGCTTGTGCAGATCTTATCATTTTCATGAAATATTGTTCTTATGTAAATTTGTGCATCACCTGTATCTAGGAAAACTAGAACTAATTTGATTATAGAACATGATAAATTTGGTTTTCCTTGTCTTTGAAACTTTCTCCTTTCAGTTTCAACTAGAGTTTCTTGATTCTACCTTTTGACATATTTTAATCTGAACGTGCAGTCTTTCTTGTCCTTGTTCTGTGGTGACTCTGAGTTAACAGTTTGTATCAAGGATGAAAATGTTGTTGCATTGTTGCATCTGTGTTTTCAAATGTTAATAACCATGATTTTGGACAGTATATTCTTTCCCCCCCTCCTGAGTAATAAACAATTTGCAGATTTCTGAAAGCAAGGAAGTTCCGCATTGAAGCAGCAAAGGTTATGTGGGCAAACATGCTCCAGTGGAGGAAAGATTTTGGTGCAGATACGATCATGGAGGTGATCTGCATCTGATCTTGTATTTATACAGTCTATTACACTCTTGCAAATATCTGAAGTTTTTATTGTTTCAAGGGTTGGTGTTTAGATCGGGATGATCGAGATAGGTCATTTGGTTTTTGCATTGTGTCTAGACTCATCCACAACTCTGAAGTTTTTGACGTTTTGAAGTTCAATTATTATACGTTAGGCTTCACCAGGAAAATTGTGAAATATTGATCTGCCTTGCTTACCCAAAAAAAACAAAAAAAAAGGTTGTCATCTCTGTGTTTACAAAAAAAGGCTTCATCAGGAAGGTTGCCTCTTTCACAATTTTTGGCCAGAACTTCAAGGCTGGGTCGCTTGAAATTATGATTCAATCTTGTTCATGTTCTTGGGCTATAGTTCATTTTCCCATACATCACATATATCTTAGGCCAAATCTTTGTTCTTTTTTTTTATTACTTTTTATAATTGCATGTTACCTTTAATGAAATTAAAGAAGTTGTTGTCTGCCAGATTTTCTTTTTAATTTCCACAATAGTTGTTTTATTTACTAGTATTTTAGTGGTTTCTTAGATCTTAATTTTCTCTACTTGTATCATACTCAGGATTTGGACTTCAAAGAGCTGAATGAGGTTCAACAATATTACCCTCATGGTTATCATGGTGTGGACAAGGATGGAAGACCCGTGTACATAGAAAGATTGGGGATGATTGATCTTGACATGCTACTGCAGATTACAACTGTGGACAGATTTGTAAGATATCAAGTTCAGGAGTTTGAGAGAACTCTTGCTAGCAGGTTTCCAGCATGTTCTGTTGTTGCAAACAGGCACATAGATTCAAGCACAACAATTTTGGATGTTCAAGGATTGGTATTCGTTTATTTTTGTTTCTATAAAGCATTACTGATTAGCCATTGCTGAAAGCGATTCTACATGGTTAATTCTAAGCCCTTCGTTTCTGTTCAGGGTATAATGAGTTTAGGACGCCCTGTTATAGATTTCATTAAGTTGGTTCAGAAGATTGATAATGATAATTATCCTGAAGTATGTCTCCTGCACTGATCCCCTCAATTGTTTTATGATTGCTAGAACTATAGTCCGAATATTAGATTCCGGACATAGATGTTGTGCCCATCTTTTTCTTGAAGCAGATTTTCCTAAATATATTACAGACACTTCATCGTATGTTCATCATCAATGCTGGTCCCGGCTTCAGGCTGATCTGGAACACAGTCAAGCCTTTACTTGACCCTGATACAACTTCAAAGATCCAGGTACGTCTGAGCACTTCATTCCCCTACATGTGAGCTCGCATATAAGCTGTTAATACATTAAATAATTATACTCGAATTTTCTAGGTGCTTGGCAGCAAGTACCAGGGCAAATTGCTTGAAGCAATTGATGAAAGGTGAGTTGCTTTGGCCTACTTGGTATTCTAGTTGTTTTAGAACTAATAAGATCAATTTGTTGACAGTGAGCTACCGGAATTTCTTGGTGGTTGCTGTACCTGTGCTATCGAAGGGGGATGTTTAAGGTCAGATAAAGGACCATGGAAAGACCAAAATATATTGAAGGTAAATTGTTTGTGATGTTATAGCGCTTAACTTCTCCTCGCATATCATTGTGAATTAATAGTCGAGGTCTTCCATCTGCAGATGAGTCTAAATGCGCAAATGCATGCAATACAGAGAGCCACAATCTCAGATAATGAGGAAAGCTAGCGCTCAAGGTAACCATCATTGCACATGCTTCATGCTTTTTATTGCTGATTTTCTTTTCCTTTCCGTAATCGTTCTTTATTTCACTGAGATTATAATCCATAGGTTTTATGTGCTGGGATTTGTTGTTTTGTTGCATCAGGTGTACAGTCAAAGCGATTAATCGGGAAAGAATCGCTTAAGAAATTGGATATACCTGACCATCTCTCCAACTGTGTTGCCGAAGAATCAATTTCAATTTAGTCTAAGATCTTTATTTGTTAATCTTTGTGAATAAATGTTACTGATATGATTCTCTATGCTAATTTTGGTCTATTTATAACATGCAGTAATTATGTATGTGTACCAACCACAATAACAAAAATAAAAAACAACAGTCATTTGTGAACATTGGCAATGCAGCATGCATTTACGCGTGAGTCCATAAACGGAAATAGATGGCGACAAAGTGCAGAGAGAGAGTGAGAGAGAGATGAATCAGACCTATTTCAGAGAATATAAATCGATTAACCTCATTCATTGTGCCTAAAACATTAAAAGTTCACAACATAAACTGAAGAATTCAGTGTACCTGCCCCAACATGGTAAATTTTGGGATTACACGACAAAGCTAAAATTGCAAAAGCCTGTTGAGACAGGGGTTTCGCTACTTCCATCACCAATTCTCATGCCCTAATAAAAGGTAGTCAGTAGTCACCAAAACGTCAAACGAAATGTCAGCACTAAACCAAAGCGGCAGGTGCTACATCAAATTGTTGTAAAATTATATTTTTTAGTCCGCATTATACTTTTGATCCCATCTTTTATGATATATCAAAATGATCATAAAATTGAAAAAAGTTTACATATTTAATTTAAGTGTTTGAGGAAAAACAAACGACAAGAACACGTGCAATGCATGTATTTGTTAGCTTGGTCGTTAGTTTGTACTCAAATGTATGTCATTGCTGTTTATTTTTTTTTTACTTAAACATAGATATGAACTACATGAATCAAATTTCCTTAATTTTAAATTGGTTTTAAAATTTTCACAAAGCAAAATACTAAAAATGTTAATCCTAATATTATGGGATTAAATGTATAATTTCACCTCAAACTGTCCATATGAATTGATTTGTTGCTTCACCGAAAGTCAAGCCCTGGTGTTCTTGCTCTCCAGTAATCTGATAAGATTTATCAGGGCAATATCCGCATCCTCACTCTTCATCAGCTCTCCCGCAACTTCAGCCGGCGTCGCCTCAACTTTCGTCAACAGCTCCTGGATTACTGTAAACAGTGAATGCTCCTCTATCCTGAGATAATTGGAAGCAAGAATCTTGAACCCACTGAATCTGCAGCACGACATCTCTATCTGCACATCCATTCGGCCCGGTCTTAGCAGCGCCGGGTCTAATCTGTTCTTGTGATTAGTGGTGAAAACTATGATTCTTTCATCCCCACAGCTTGACCACAGCCCATCAATGAAGTTCAGCAGTCCAGACAATGTTATCTGTTGCATCAAAAGCCATCTTTTTAATGCCTAAAACCTACTCATCATAACAAGTAAATGTGTGAATGTGTGAAAATACCTTGTCATCCTCAGTTGTTGCATGATCATTGTCTCTGTTCTGCACGCCCACATTGCAATCAATGTCTTCTATTACAAGTATAGACCGATTGGCGGACCCGATCAACAGCCTTCTCAAATCCGAATTGCACTGCACCTCTCTTAAATCCAAATCATAGACATCAAACTTAAGATAATTAGCCATGGCTGCAACCAAGCTCGACTTCCCGGTACCGGGTGGCCCGTAAAACAAGTACCCTCGTTTCCAAGCTTTCCCAACTCTCCTGTAATAATCTTTCCTCCTCACAAACCTGCCAAGATCCTCAATCAGCTCATTCTTCATATCAGGATCCATAGCCATCGTATCAAAGGTTGCTGGATGGTTCAGCTCAACGGAACTCCAATAATCGGTACCGTTATAATCAACTGTATGTAGCCTCACGGTTCTTGTTTCTTCTTTGATCTCCTTTGCTTTTCGCAGTATATAAGGCAAGTAAACTTTCAAGGCGGAATCTTTGTGTTTCTTGTGAAAACTCAACTCGAAGTACCGGAGTTCGGTTCTTGGATTGCTATTCTTACCACCTTGGGCTGAATGCTTGATTGCAGAGGACTGCAATAACCACTTGAACTTAATCCCGCCATGGAAATCAATGATTTCTTGGTTCTTGTCTACTGTGACTGCGAATTCTTGGTCTTTATGGGGTTTGTTCACTTTGATTCTTTGTGTGGAGGGGGAGATTTTGGTGCCGAGATAAACGTTGGATGCCTCGAACATGTGATTAGAAGTCAGACCATCGAATTCTTCTATGACAACGGTGAGGTTGGACGAGAGGCGGCTAGAGAGTTTGTGAAGGGATGAAGAGAAATAGGTGTGGATTTGGTGTGGGATTAGGTCATTGGCAATGGATTTGAGGAGGATTATGGAAGCAGTAACTGAAGCAGCCGCTGTCAGGACTTTGTTGGAAGAGGAAGGCAGAGATTCATATGAAAATGTCATTTCTTCCTGTCTTGATTCTCTGTGCGTGTGTTTACAGAAGTTTCTTGGCGGGGCAGGAACTAAGATGTATAATAAGAATTCTTGGGAAGAATGGCGGTTTGGAGGCTTGTCGGGTCTGGATCCGGGTTACGGGTCATGCAATTTGGGCTGTTCGTTTGAGGTCCACGGGTCTCCTCTCAGTGCTCAAATTGTAAGAAAAAGAGTTTTAAGGATCGTGTTTTCAGATGTTATTGGTTGCTTCATGGGTTGGTCGCTATTGTTACACATACTAGACATATCTATGCTGGTATTCACACAATATACAGCTATGTACGAGTTTGCACTCTTAATTACTGCCGATTAATACAGCAAGAAGTTTGCATACAGATGATGCATTGACCAGCTACATATGGGCCTTTTACAATCATTAGTACTGAAGACATCGTCGGTAAATATTCAAGAAGTGTACTATTTACACTTGAATTACATTTCACATTCTCACAAAAGAATGTTCCTGCAAGAAAATTGCAAAGGCCAAGATAATTCGCTTTATCTGCTATCTTTTATTTCAGGCGATATTACAGATGATTGCACGACCTATCTGCTATATGTGTCATCTGATGGTGCATAGACAATTGCATGTTGACAATTGTTCTTGGTTCGGTGACAGCCCTGGATGCGCATCATCACCTCCATGCCTAATACTGCATACAACTGGAGCGAAAAGATTAGTAACAAACTCTGAAATTTCAATGGATAAAAGAGAAACGTCAATGGAAGTCTCACCTTTCCTCTAAAAAGGGAGTATTTTAGAGGCCTTAAGCAAATCCAGTGGGGCCGGACAGCAGCTAACAAATGACAAGAAACGATATGTGGAAGGGAAGAAAGATTGATAAGCAGCCACTAAACATGAGCAGAAAGATAAAACCCTAATGCATTTCGATGCAATCATAAGAGTAAGATAATTGGGGTACCAGAATACAATAACCACAGGTGACTTGGTCTCTCAAGAACAAAATACAATCTAAATCTGCTGTTGAAATAGTCCACATGTTTCCCCAAGATATCAGTGCCCTAAGAGTCTGATTCAGATGCCAAGAGACAAATCCAATTGACTGAGCATGACAAGGGTAATCAGTTGGAGACTTAAAATGTCTTATGAAAACAAAATTTATTAATGTGTAGTACAGATTTACAACAACAATCATTTACACAATTAGATTAGCATCAAGAACATAAGATACAGATATAATTACACAATCCGCAGATGGTCAGTAGTCATGATTGAGCTAACGTCCGGCTTAGAGTTCATGGGAAGGGGAAGATCCATCTTCATGGCATTTCTGTCGGTCCAAATCAAGCCGTACAAATTAGTTGCTTGTGTGGCTCAAAGTTGATACATCATTTCTCTGTAGGCGGAGAAAAGCTGACAAATCTTTGTCTTCTAAACACCTTATTTCATCTTCCCTTTCTGCGGAAGCATGGCAAAGTAAATACTTAATTAGCTAACTATGCAGTAGGTTGCTAAATCTTTAGAGAACCTATCACTTTGGTTCCGAGATATTCTCGTCTACTCTCATATAAGAAATGAAAGAGGACACTGCAGACATTAGTTCACGTAAATGACGAGTTCAACAGAGTATATGAAGAGAATACTAATGTAGAGTCCAACAAAATACAGAGAAGAAGATGAATTATCATATACATGCTGCAAGCAATAAGGCAACAAATAAAACAAAATTAAAACTACCTAGCTACAGAAGACAATTAAAGAATAAAACTCTTTATGCATTTGATGTAACATCCTTGTCTGAAAGCTAAACATAAGCCAAAATGCAGTTCTGGATTGCAGAGCACTATGGACACGATGTGACTTGGATAGGGTAATCCACGGCAAAGATGTGCAGCCTAGAGGTAACTGTCTTAATGAAATGGTGATTCCTCAGTCAATTTCATGAGCCGCATACCAAGGCTATGGTAAACAACCCAAGTATGCAAACAATGCCCAGAGGAGTTTTCCAAATTTTAACAAGAAACCATGATGGTGAAGTTGCAGCAAATGTTGGTTCCAAATGACGACGTCTCAAAGCTTTGGCAATATCTGGAGAGCTCAGATTTACAAAGGAAAATGGTATATTCAAACATGTGGAAAGTGATTTTATTGGAGCCATGTGTCGACAGATCCAGGACAATATCCTGACTGACATTGTCACAATGTAGAATGTTCTCTGGAAGCACAGATCCAGCTGATAAGAAAAAATCAGACGACGCCACAACTTTTCCTTCTTTGCCTTTGTTGATATCCTGTATTTTAATCCGTTATGACAAATGAACATCCACGAAAATAAAAGATTAAATGAACCATTTTATGTGATGGAAAATGATTTGTAAGGCTAATGCAAGTTAAAACTGAGAACACATTAGAAGACCTTCTGACTCCTATAACCCATAAGGCATGCACAAAACATACACACTAGACATGTTCACAGAGAGACTGCATCGGACATGCATAAATATGTTCAGCTGGCCAGGTGCCTAAAGCAATGGACCTAAATGTTTCAAGCATTAAAGGAAGAGCAGAGCAACAAATCAATCTACTCCTGTTTCCTAATCTAAAGTTGAGGCAGTTGTCCACGAAGAGGAAAGAAAAGTAAGATGCCAATTAGAGTTGGGCATGTTTTGACTGAAAATACATCAAAGAAATATTATAAGTTACAAGCATCTTATTTATAAACTGGTATGCAAGAATAGGAAGATTCATGAAATGCCCTCACCATTATCAATTGCTTCTTTATCTTTTACCATCTTGACATAGAAGCTGACTATCTGCTGATCCAACTTATAGTAATACTCCATTTTCTTCAGTGGTTTCATGTCCAGGTCAATGAAAGATGCCTACAAGATTGTATGGACAACAAACTATGATCAAACGGGTATTTTGAAAACATGCAAAAATAAACAAATATTGGAACACCATGCAGACAGTATTTATTCCCCAACAGCGGAGTTTCCAAAGGAGGCAGTAGGAGATGAGACTAACTTCCCAGGAGTCTAATGGTGAAACATTATATTACTATAAGCTTGTTTTATAACCAGTATATTATGGTGTCAAACTTTACCTTTTCGAAAAACAAACAACATAATCTTTTTACATAATCAAACCTAATAACAAAGTCCAAACAACATGGTCTCTGCTCATAAATGTGGATAACGCTATATGACAGAAATTGCCAAAGAAAAGCAAAGCTTCTAAATTGAAAACCAAGTTCATACTGATTCAGATTTTATGCTGAAAACCAGAAATTTTATGTCAATAAAACTTTACCTTTACAAAAGAAAAAGAGAAACAAATACCAAAATCGTTTTAAATAAACAAAAACTGATAACAAATTCCAAACAACATGGTCTCAGCTCATAATGTGGATCAGTTAGATGATAGAAATCACCGAAGAAAAGCAAAAGCTTCTAAATGGGAAACCAAATTCATACTGATTCAGATTTTATGCTGAAAACCAGATATTTGATGTCTAGAAGCTAATCATAAATATTAAGAATGATTGAAAAGGTGTTCACCTTGTAATCAAAAGTTTGTTTGGTTGATTCAAGAAAGACAACCTTATAGGGAGACTCCAGATTATTTCCTCTGGACCTAAAACTAATCATCAAACTTAGGTCCTTTGCAGTGGAAGATATCAAGTAATCCCTCACAATTTTTAATTTTTCATCTCTTGGCATTGAATGAAGTGATGAATATCTTCCTGACAATTTGTTTCCATCCTTCTCCCGACAGACCATACAAGGCTGGGACACAATATCATAGTAGGCATGAATAGCACCTTCTATATCAATAGCATCAAGTTTCTGTACTTCAAGAAGCCGATCCAATAAACCAGACTTGAATATAGTTTCAGCAATGAGCTCCAGAAAATATTTTATATGCATCCCATCTTTTGCCACAATGATATGTTTAAGTCCGTCCAGGAATGCTTGGTCAAGAGTATAACTTGCACTGTCAGCAGAACCATCCATTCCTCCAAAAGCAAGTGAACCATTTAAGAAAACGCGGAAATTATTCTGAGGTGTAAGAAAGAGAGACTTAATTGCTTTTTGTACTCTGTCCTTGGATCCAGAAAACATATCCAGAGGATCATATTTACTTATTTTTCGTATCTGCATTTAGAGAATCTCAATCAGTTACATGCTAATGAAAACTCATGCAGATAGACTAAGATGATATGCAAGCAATCTCAATTTGATACAGATGCAATGCTGACCCATGACATCCAAAAAATCCTTACTTTCAGGAGGGAAAAAGCTTAGATCGGATCTAGTTATTACCTTTCCTTGGTGCAATTTCAGCAGTTGGTGCATTTTAAAGCGAATGATTTTCTTTTTCACCGCATTTTCTTCAGCTATAAATTCTGAAACAGGAAGAAATCCACCTTTCGGCTGCTTTTTCAGAAGAGAAGAAATGAAACATGTTAAGTACTCCCACATAATTGTTAAGTTAGTACATATATCTAACAGGATATGAACAAAGACATATAGGACTGGAATAATGCAATGTGGATGTCCAGAGAAGCACCTTTATTTCAACAGATACACAAAAATCCTCTTTGAAAATTCCTGAAACTGAAAATTAGACAAACATTAGCAGATTCCAGATGAAATATACAAGAAGCCACACTAACAAGAAAATACATCATTAGTCTCCAATCTTGTTTTCCTGGTCAAGGATAACTTAATTAAGGACAGATTTTCTCGGAAACTAGATGGATCATACCAGCAAACATAAAATAAGACATATTCTGGGGCACCCTACAGAGAGACCACTAACAGTCCAATTTGAAAACGCATGTCCACATCAGCATTGAGCATCAATAGCACTTGGCAATTCATAACGCAAAACCCACAGAACAATTCTCCAGATATTCCACGAAGAATAACTCAGCAGCTCCCAAGTAGATAGTAAAGATGCCATAAACAGAAAAGTACTGATGGGAAAGTGAAAACTTCCTGAAGCAACTCAAGCAAACCATAAACCCCAAATTTGATTATATGTCTTAATTAAGGACTAAGGAGAGCACGAGTAAGAGTTCATCTATCAAAACAATGTCAGAGAGTAACATATACCATGAGGAAATTTTGAATGATCAGCAATGAGAAGAACTGAATCACACAAGGGATTGACTTTGGCAGCATCAACTCGCCAAGAAGGACGCTGACCAAGAACTTTCTTTTCAACTGCCTCCAGAAACTCTCTTGATACGAGAACATGAATCTGTAAAGAGTCACCATGATCAAATTTTTAGTGCTTGCTGTACGCTTGATTTTACAGAACAGAAACACAGAGCAAAGTAGAACCCTCAAGTTCCGCGTTGGGCCAACTCAATACCTACTGATTCTTCCATTCAGCGCTTTGTTTGGTGAAACAAGTAGACAGAGCATTATAATGTCTTATCTCCTTTTCAGAGACCAGAATAAAAGGATTATCCATTATACCACACGGCAGGTACAATTAAAGGATGCAAGAGCCCATTAACCAAGCTATAAACATTGTGTACCTAGAAAGCAGAAAAACTTAGACGTGCACACCCACAAACACATATTGGCAAACAGGACGCCATAAGTGCATCCTGAAACACAAAGAGCAGTAACCAAGTATAGGAAAAGCATAGAAGTGATAAATGAGTTTTTTTGTTGAGCAAAGTAAATTAAGGATCATGAGGATCATAATATTATTAACAGACATGAAAAAATGCAAGGTTCCTTAAGGAGTCAATAAAAGTTTGCTTCAAATGTTTACTGAGGAATAATAACTTACTCCAGCATCAACATGTTCCGAACCCAACAATGGGCACATTACTTTCTGCACATACAGTTGCTCTGCAGTTTCCCTTGTAGGAGCTGAAACAATGCCTTCAAATTTTCCCCATAGGACACACTCGAGCTTGGTTAGAGCTGAATGACCATTCTCACATTCAGATCCATTATTTGGAACTTTTTGTATCCTTAAGACCTTTCCAACCTAGATAAAATATTGGGGAAGAAATTCATTACTTAATTATTTGCATAATTCAAATTATCTAATTGAAGTACAATGGCGCCTTCAAGGTTTTTTTCATATCTTGCACACAGGAACTGAATATTTTCTTTCTGACACTATCCTTCTAAAATATCTGACAAAGCTTTACCCTTCTAATTCCTGTAAACATCTTTTCCTCCCCCTTTCCTGCACTTGATTTCATCAACCAATGTTCGTTATTAATACATTGATCTTTTGAAACATGATTTCTTCTACATTTTCATTCACCCAGAATATGATGACCATGTCATCTACAATGAGGCAACCCCAATAAACCACTTGCCAACCTAAGTTCAGGATCAATTTTCTAAGATATGAAAAAGGGTGAAACATATTTATACCAACTTCATCAATTTTCTTTCTCACTAAGTTGGGTGAAAAGATTCAAACCAAATGGATCTTAATTCTTCTGCTTCATCAAAACCCATTATCAGCAGGAGGCAAAATAAGGATTTTCTGCAGCCCCCTTGCCTACCATTAATAAGGAAAAAGTCACATAACCAAACTCGATAATGTGCACTCCAATCTCAATCTAGACAACTATAGATCAAGCAAATTGAGCCTTAACGCTTGTACCAAGAGGGAAAATAAAAAGGGCACAAAATAGATCTATAAAAACAAAAGAAATCATAAAATAACTTCCGAATCTAGCAAAAAATTATAGAAACGATTTTGACGAAAAAAATACGTACAAATTTTGGAGCACTTCCACAGTAAGCAAGAACCAAGTTCGCAGCTCCTTCTCCTCTATAAATCCATTCCACTGCATCTTTTGCCCCTAAAACAGCAGCCATCCACTGAACACAAACAAAAAGGAACTTTGTTTCTACAGAGTCCGGTATGAAAACTGAAGTTGTATTAATCAATTGAAATCATGTAACACACAAGTTATAAATCACCAGTTACCTTATAAGCAAGCAAAATGGACTTCACCACATGAATACAAATTCCATGCACTGGGTTGTAATTAATTAGCAAGACTGTCCAGTACAGATGCATAAATGTGGCAAAAATTGAAGCCTCGGATAGGCAGAAAAATCAACAGAGCAGAAAGCATTATTAATATTTGTTTAAACAGTGCAAATGCAAAAATCTTCTTGTCAGCTGATCAATAAGAAGTAAAGTGTAATATGTAACAAATGCTAACTGAACAATGCGTAAAATGGTGAATTAATTGACAATCTTTCTCTTTTGGAGATTGTTAACCAGTGGAAGGTCCTTCATGTGACAGTTTTCACATTTCATACACATCTAGGAAATAACTAAATACTTGATTATCCATCATCTCATCAAATTCTCCAACCATATCCTTGGTTCCACAAGTTGAAAATACACTAGACTGACACACACAAACACACATGTTCAGTAGTAACCTCTGAAATTAATCCTGCACCATCTCGGTCCATTATATTAGATCATTAGGCTGACATATCAAGATTTGTATTTTGATTATACAATCAAATGCAACATAGGATTCACCATTCAGTATGATGAAGCTGACCAAATTTTCCAAGCATATCCTTGATTTCACAGGTTGACAGATGCACCAGTGGACGACAATAAAACTACACAATTGACCTCCATCCATATTAGGCCAACATATCAAGTTTCTACTTTGAGGGTCCACAGATGAAAGACATTGTAACAAGAAAAACAGAGATTCACCATATTATAGCCCCAGTATAAAAATATTAAGAAATAAAAAAGAAAAAGACCAGCAAATACGATCAGATCAATACCCGTATATAAACAGACAAAATAATAGATATAAGAAATTAACATGCAAACAACAGACAGGAAAGATTTGACAAAGAAGTTATTTTACAAGGGATCAATTGTATCAACAGACTCAGAGGAAAAAGAATTTTCATTTAGGAAAATTCAGAAGAAATACTTGGGGGAAAAAAAAGCAACATTTATGCAGCAAGTTGTTCAGAGCATCCCATTCAAAGGTAAAAGTAATGTCAGTAGTCTGGATCACAGCATTATTATCAGATATAAAGAATTTCCACTCCGATCACAATCCATACAAAATTCACATTACGCTAGTAAAAAGAGGGTAGTTGAATTCCAGGGAACATGCAACAAAATAAAAGAGAAAGCAAGAGAGAGCTGAATGCAAAACAAAAGCTACTCAACGGAGATACGTGCGAGCGCGGACTTGTGAGTCGCGGCCACCGGTCACAGGTGGCGACCTCCACCAGTGAATGTGCTGATGGACGGTAAGGTTTAACCCTGGGATCGGGTACGAACGTTGAGAAGAAAGGTTGTGAAGTGAGTGAGCTTTGCTGGGTCTACCTTGACTGAATTCTTGGACTGAATCCTGTGCAGATTTAGGGTTTAGAGAGAGAGAGTGAGGTTGTAGTTGCCAATTCGATCAAGAATTCTCATTTCATCTTTCTCACTTTTGGGGGCCTTTTCACCCTATTTTGGAATATACCAAGTTGCATATACTTTTTTGTGTCATTATTATTATGAGTGAATATTTCAGTCACGATTCCTACAATATTTCTTTTTTATCTTTTTAACAATAAATTCCTACCATATAATGATCAAGTTATAAAAATATTTATTTCATTTACAATAAATCAGTCGAGGATAAATGTGAATTTTTATCTTATTCTTTTTACTAATATCAGCAACAAGTTTAATAAATTTTGACTGACAAACATCAAAATATAAATAAAATGAAAAAATACTGTCAAATCAGGAAAAGTTTATCATGAATAATTGATGATAGCTGACTTATAATAATACTTGACTCAATAGAGAGTAAATTTAACTTTTAACGCGTCGTTGAATTTGGATTATATATTAGTGATTTTGATCATAAATGGACATTTTCCTACCACCTAGATTTTCTTAGTTACTGTAATCGCAATAATTTAACTCTATCTAACTTTTTTTAGGGTAAATTTTAATACCCCTTAAGCTTAGGTCTAAATACACACACTCATTGTTCTTTATAAAATTACAAGTGTATCCTTTGACGGGGCATTAGTGTGATATATGTTAGGAGGAGTTTGTAAAAATTTTTGTTTCTGAATAAGAGGTATAATTGTAATTAAAACTACAATATAAATAAATATACTTGTAATTTTATTTTAAAAAAATATTTTATGTATTTGGACCTAATCTCAGGATTTTACCGCTTTTTTTAAGGAAAACAAAAAGTACCCCATTTGGAAAAAAAAAAGAAAAGAAAGAAAAGTACCCCATTTGGAAAAAAAAAAAGAAAAGAAAGAAAAGTACCCCATTTGGAGGATGCTGAATTTGGATTGTTGTGTAAGATTGTTGCAATTGGCCCAAAGATTTTCTAAAGCCATAGAACATCAGTTTATATGTAATTTGGCCCAAAATTAGATTAAATGCCCAATGTTTACTAGTGAGATGCCCAAATTAAAAGATTTCAAATATTTCAAAAAGAAATTAACATCTTTTAAGAATTAAGAACTACTACATGATTGCCAATTAGGCCTGTGACTCAATTCCCAAGGCTAATATTGAGGTTTTAAAACACTTTATGGCTAAGTCCGTGAACTAGTTCGAAATTATAAATTCGAGTTTTATAAAATATATATATTTATTTTATTTGATATAAATTTATTATAATTTTTTTTATTGTTCTTAGTTATATCAGCATATTAAATTTAGTGAAATATTAATGTAATTATGTGATTAAAAAAGAAAAGTTCTTCACTAGACAAAGATTTTTTGTTTGAATTTCATGTACGAGGTCGCTTGTCAACTAATAAGTAGCTTTTGGTATATAGTTTTTGTATTTTTATTCGTTATGAAATTATTAATGTATCGAGTGAAACTTTAACATTTTTACAAGTTTATATAATTTTATTTTATTGATGTCAGTAATTTTCGTTCAACTCCTAATAGAAGGGGTATAATTGTAAAAGGAGAATTTTCGGAACGAGTGTAAATATAATTTAATTTTTTTTAAGAAAAATGTAATATTACATTTCAAAAGGGTTTAAATGTGAATTTAAGATAATTATATACCACTTACTTCAGTTTTTACGTTTGTATTAGTGGACATTATTTTCATATTATTATAATTAATAAAAATAATTACTAATTTAAGTTATTGGTTGCATGACTGTTTTCTCATTTATCCTTTCACCTCGGAATGGGTTAAAAGTTTCCTTAATAAACATGATATCAATTTCCATCAATTAAAAGATAAAAATGAAAAATAAATTTGAATTTTCTACATAGTAGGATATATATGTGTTTTTTTTTTTTTTTACACGTTTGGAAAGTATTATCAAATTTTAATTTTTTGTTTGTAACATAAATCAGATCTGTTGTTCAAAAAAAACAACAACATATATATAAGATAGTTTAGTGAGTGTTTGAATCGTTGCTACTCTAGATGCTTTAGATAATCTTTCAAAGATACAAGAAATCCTGTAAAACAAGACTACGTCAGGTCCAAGCCGGAGGGGGTTTCAAAAATGGCTTTCTGAAGCTCAATTCAGCGTTTGGATTCAAGGTCTCAAAGAGAGAATGCAATTGTAGTAGCAAAAGTGTGCCTGATTATGGAGAGCCAATATTTATAGTTATCAATCTAATTGTACGAATTCATGTGCACTCTTGATTTAAAATGTGATCTACGTTATGCAATGGGCCATACGTATTTGTACATAAAAGTGTCAGGAAGCGGACAGATATGATCTCTGCGGATAATACGGAGGTCCTTATAGAAGACCTTGAATACTTAGTCTCGATATAAAGCATAAAGTTCTTTTGGGAGATCTTGAATAAGCTATTCTGAAAGGTTTCTTCCCAGAGTTGTCTGTCAAATAATCGTACAAATAAAAACTGCTATTGCTCTTGAAGGTCTCTGATGACTTGTTATATATATTCCCACATCAAGATCTTAAAAACTAATTTCAATAATATATTACTTTGTAACAAATTCTTGGAAGCACAGTTTTGTATAAAACTCCACATTTTATTTATTTTTTTAATTTTATGTAAGTATTTAGGAATTGGAGGCAACCTTATAATAAAATTATAGAATGGACATCATCTTCACGTGGTTGAAAGAATGTGAGGGTCACTTTCATAGTTGATGGGGTGATTTGGTAAAATTCTTAAATGACTTATTTGCTCCTATAAAAGATCAAAATTATCAAATAGGAAGGAGATTCACACGTTTTAATTCAATCTGACTTATCAATTCATAATATTCAAATTGAATTGTCTGATGTCATTTCACTATAACCATCACGTGGTTGATTTGAAAGAGTCGGGTCACTTTCATATTTAATGGGGGTTATTTGATAATAATTTTTAAAGAACTTATTTGTTCCTGTAAAAGGTCAAAATTATCAAATAGGAAGAAGATCCATGCATTTTTTACTTGCAATAACCTGCCCATATGTAGTGATGCCCATTGATGCTTTCTCCATCTAAGAGCTCCAGAGCTAACACGTGATCTATACGATCCAATACATTGCCCTTACAAATACGGGGCTGTCCTATTTGTAAGGCATGCAATGACTACAAAGAGGTTTAGCTTTGCAACTTCGATTACCCAACCTACATACGACTTAACTATTAGGTTTATCCATTATAATTTACTTGTAGAATTAAACATGTAAAGCTCATGTTAGAGTTTTTAAATAATTTAAGTAATTTAACACTAATAAACTTTTACATATTTAATATTTTAAAATTTGTTATATTATCTGATGTTATTTCTGTATCGTAGGAAAATAAATTAAATTGTAACAACTAATTAATAAAAAGAAAATTTTGATATTTTTTTTTAACTCTATGAAAAAAATATATAATATATAAAAATATTTTATTTTAAATAATTAAATATCTCACTCTATCTATAAAGGACAACAAGGCTCTAAGTACTTGAAACCTCACATTCAAGGAAATTGTTGGTCTAAGTACCTAAACATCACGTTGAAAATATAGGAAGAAAATCAAAGTAATATTACACCATAAAAGTCCAAAAAGTTGGAAAGTCTTTTAAACTTTATTAGACAAGTTATTACAATGTCGGAACAGAGTATTTGTAAATAAAAAAACAACTTATATTTCATATAATAAATGAAATTACACAGAAAACAACTCTTGCTTTAAATTATTAAGAAAAAAAAATAAAAATAAAAAACACTCAAATGGCTCTTATATTTACAAAAACACCTGCAAGTTTTAAGAAACGAAATAGAGATATTTTTTTGGAAGCAAAATAGCAAAGTATATGATATGGTGAAGCATCACACTTAAATTGCAATATTACCTAAAGTTTCTCCTTTTTTTTTTTTAGAGTCGATTTATCGTGTTGTAACGGCTACCGAAATTTTAAGAAATAGTTATATTCTTCTTTTCTAAAATTTGATATAATTATACGTAAAACCCCATGTGATTTAAAAAATTATACCTAATATTCCTAGGTTTGCTTTCGTCTAACAAATAAGTCCCTCAGTTACACTGACTTTGCTGATATTAATAAAAAAAAATTAAAAAAGAACTCAATATATACCCACCGATTCACTTACTACTGACTTATAGCAGGTCAAATAAATCTTTTTATGATCAAATTACCCTCATACGTCTTTTACGCGTTAATGTATGTGACAAGGTATACCTTCACCATTACAAGGGTAGTTTAGTTCTAGAAAATTTATTTGACATACAATAAGTTAGTTTTAAGTCAATTAAAGGTAAATATCAATTTTTATTAAGTTTCTTTTTTTTTAAATTAATATTAGCAAATTCAATAAATTTTGACTAACGACGGACTTATTTGTTAGACAAAAACAAACTTCAAGGGTGGTAAATATAATTACACCAAACCTCATGAGAGGAGAGTGTAATTATCCAAATTTTTAATTGTATAACAGTATGGCACATTCTATGTATGTACATAATTTTTAAAATTATTTAAAATAAAATATTTTAATAAATTATATTATTTATGGTTTGTGGATTTAAGTTTTTTTAATAATATATATATACATATATAATATAATAAGTTAATAAATATATCTTGATTTATTAAAAACATTAATATAATAAGATAATACATCAATTTGGAGATAAAAAAATGCACGAGAAAAAAAAACTACCAGATGGTAGTCGTGGATAAATAATATTTAATTTTATGTACATATTTATAGATCCTAATTATTATTATTATTTTATTTTATTACTAATGATTTTTTTAAAAATTATATAATAAACATAATTATTATTTTTAATATCTAATTCAGTTTATAGAATATCGAATTGAAATATAAAAAAAATAATTATTATTTAAATTTAATCAATTAATATGGTTTGACATTCAGTATATTATTTGTTTTTGTTTTTTTAAATACAAGATCACGTGCTAGTTACGAAATCAATAAATAACCACTTTTTTTCTAAAAAAAAATACATTGATGCATCTAAATCGATATTACAACATTCAGCATGTAATACAACAATATTTTTAAATCAATCAACAACTTCAGATGGAATAGAGAAATCAACTTTTTAATACATCAAAAGTTCGATTTCAATTTTTATCAAATAAATATTTGTAACATTTGCTATATAATTAACTTAAATATGATCAAATCTAATTTGAATTATTTATTTATTTTTTCTTACATAAATAATATGGTGCGAAAACATAAGATCGTCAAGAACCCACGTATGCCCTCAGCATCTATAATTATCCCAATTGAGAGAGCATTAATTATGGAATCCGAACAACATAATTAAAGTCAAACCATATTCATGGAATCTGAAATAGTTCTTAAAATGGGTATATCAATTGTTTTTAAATAAATATTATAGATGGCGCGAATTTTTCAACTATAACTTTTTCGATACTTAAATTAGTTCTGCGTTGAAAAATTTTAAAGTATACATAATCTTTTTATAACGATAAAAATAGTATTTTTCTTCGAGTCTTTTATTACTTTTTAATTTTACCTATTTTTTATTTCATATAATATATACGCTACAGATATATAGATTATATTATTTCATCACGCGATGTATGTACGTTATATAGACTAGAAAATATTACATAATTTGAAATAAAAAATTCGATATGTTAATATTGTATCAGACTTCTCATATATAGCAATAAACATGAAATTTTTACCACAAGTTTTACAATATTTTATAGGGTTAGTATTTACACTAAACCCTTATAAAAATATAAAATTATACTATTCCCAAAAAAATTTAAAACTATACTTACACTCCATTCAAAAATTCTTCACTTATGTACGTCCAATCCCCTTCTAGTTAGGGTTTGGAAAAATACTGACCTTAACAAAGAAAAATACATATATAATTTTTTAATTTTGTCCCTCATTTAGTATTTTCATGTATACTTTTGTACTTATGAAGGAATAAATATAATATATATATAGTAAGGTTAACGTCATTACATTTTTTCCTTATAAGTATAAAATTATTATATTAAAAATATTGAATGAAGTGTAAAATAAAAAATTTATATAATTGTTTTGTTAACACCAGTATTTTTCGTTCGAGCTCTTACGAAAGGGGCCGGGGATAGATGTAGACAGTGAATTTTTAGGAGGAGTGTAAGTATAATTTTAAAACTTTTTTAAAAAAAAAATATAATTATATATTTTTAGAGGGGTCTAAAAATAATTAACCCTATTCTATAAAATGATCTTTGTGAATTTACTGTGAGCTTCGTCCCATCTATAAATGCATGTGTATATGTGAGTGGTGTATGCATATTGTATCTATTCAACTCAAAGAAAGCTTTTCACTCTTTTCTGTTCTACACATATACTTTAAAAAATTAATAGAAAAAAATGCAAATTCTTCACATGAACAAGGGAGATGGGGAAACCAGCTATGCTAAAAATTCCGTCGTGCAGGTTTGAAAATACTTTTTCTCTGTTTTTATTTTTAATTGAAACAGTAATTAAAGTGAAAACATATTTATTTTTACACGTATGGTTAGTGAAAATATATTTTTTTTAACAATACAGTTTAATATAAAACATACGGAAAAATCATACGTTAATGAATATATTATTTTGCATATGTGTGTGTATATATATATATTATAATTTCATGGGACAAAAATATGTACACTTTGCAGAAACAAATAATATCAGCGACGATTTCAGTGATGGACGAAGCAGTGGCTGACTCTTTATGCAAAACTCTCCCTGCACAAACTATGGGGATCGCTGATTTAGGCTGCTCGTCGGGGCCTAACACTTTGATGGTGGTTTCGGAGATAATTAGCAAAATCTACTACACATGCTCTCAAATGGGGATCTCATTGCCGGAACTGAGTGTGTCGTTGAACGACCTTCCGGGCAACGATTTCAACGACGTCTTCATGTCGTTGCCGGAGTTCTACCGTAATCTTGAGAAGGAAACAGGCATCGGGCCGGACGGCTGCTTCATATCTGGCGTAGCTGGTTCTTTCTACGGTAGGTTGTTCCCTAGGAAGAGCCTGCATTTGCTGTACTCTTCCTCCAGTCTCCATTGGCTCTCCCAGGTTAGTATCACTACAAAAAAAATTAATTATTTGCTACAAGATAGGTCACTATGGATTCAGAATTATCTTAGTAAGTTAATATTATCGATCAACCACGATTAGCTATGATTAAACACTATCGTATATATTTTGATATTGCTCGCAGAAACAATGACTAATAATCATCGCACATACGTGGTTAATTAGAATTTGTCATGAATTTTTACTTTTAACTGTAATGAAAAAAAAAAACATATTTCTATGACTTGTTTGGATAAATTTTTGTTTTATAATAAATTTAAAACTCTTGAAGTTTGAATATGCTATATTTGGATGAGGATTTAGATTAATTACTTGACTAAATTTGCGCACAAAAAAATTAAATGTGAGATGTTCAAAATTAAATTTGTTAAAAAATAGAACTAAACATGTTATAGAGTAAGTTGCATGATAAAAAGTATGAAACGACCTATAGTTACACGACAAAAAACATAAATTTTCTGTGATTTATTACAATATTGTGAGTTCCGATTGATTGACAAGCAGTAAAAATGAGATAGCAGGTTCCTGCGGATCTATACACGAAAGCAGGCAAACATCTGAACAAGGGAAAGATTTACATATCTAAGACAAGCCCACCTTCTGTAGTGAAGGCCTATCTCTCACAGTTTCAGAAAGATTTCTTCGCATTTCTGAGATCGCGGGCGGCGGAGATGGTGGCCGGCGGCCGAATGCTGCTGTCGTTCATGGGCCGGAGCTCGCCGGATGCCGCCGCCGAAGTGGGCACCCACCAGTGGGAGCTCCTCTCTCAGGCCCTCATGAGTATGGCGTTAGAGGTAAGAAGAAAAATGTTTTTGGATGCGTTGATTATGATTTTACCACAAAATGTTTTTCTAATTTTGAAATAATAGATTTTATGAATCCAATTGGACAAAATTTAAATGCTCACTTCTATAAAATACAGATTATTACATGTGTAAAAGTAATTAAAATTTAAGTTGTCAAATATTATTAAACATGTCACCTTTCCATCATATATTAACGGAAAAAGTCCACGTGCTCATTAAGTGCATGAGATAAAAAAATACTAGCTATTTTTTTAAAGTTATATGGCCAAAAGTGAGAACCCCATAATCAATAGAACCAAAATAAAGATCCTATTAGCCACATGTGTAGCACACAACATTTTTCGTTAGAATATCTAGCAGAAATATGCCATGAGACTAAAAGTACAATTTTTTAAAAAGACTAAATTACCTTTTTTGTCCTATTAAGAAGGCATATTTCCTTATTATTCCCACGCTTTATGGGATTTCTGTTTTGGTCCCATTTTGTTAAAAAGAATTTTCAAGTTAGTCAAACGTCAGTCTAATTATGTTATCTTTACATATTTAAATATTATAATTGCTTTTGGCTTTTCTATTTATTCAATCTTGAACAATACAATTTATATTTATATATATATTCTATTTTTTTTTTAGATAAACATGAATATGCTATTACTTTAAAATTTCATCATGAAAGCACCTCCAACAGTAATTAGCATAATGTTTGACCACTTCTACCGTTTAAATTTACGGTAAAAGTTGCAGAGGACTAACTTAAAAACTTTTTTTAACAAAATGGGATCAAAACAGAAATTCCGTAAAGCATACGATTAATAAGAAAATATGCCTTCTTTATGGGAGCAAAAAGGTAATTAGCCTTTTAAAAATTATAGGATAAAAAAAATGATCCATAACCAATAAAATCTAAAGTAAAAAAAAAATGTAAATTACAAGATGATAAATATTATTTGACTATTATTTTTCCCACGTGATTTTGAAATTGTTGACAAGACCTCCAATTCGAAACATCATTTTCCATTACAAGTCAAATATCATAGTCTTAGAATTTATAGTGCAATAAATATTCTATCTTTAAGTTGTGAGGGTACAATACATCTCTTTCTCTCTCTTGGTCTAGATACTAGGTTAAACATGTCACATATTTTTTCTATTCATTTTTGTAAATTCAAACCATTTTTGTTGCAACGTGATAAATTTTTAAAATTCTATAATAAAATTATTAAAATAAATTCATATAAAATTAAAATTATCATAGATAGTTACAAAATTAAAATACTTGCAATTAATTTTTCCAATCACGCAGGGTCTAATCCAAGAAGAGAAGATCGACTCTTTCAATGCCCCCTACTATGCCCCGTCTGCGGAAGAAGTGGCGAATATAGTAGAAGAAGAAGGTTCTTTCATCATCAACCACTTACAAGGATTCGAGATTGATTGGGATGGAGGTTCTTCGGAAAACAATAACAACGACAACAACAACAAAAACGTTGTTAATGGGTTGGAGAATCTATCAAGAGGGCGACAAGTGGCGAAGACTATTAGGGCAGTGGTTGAGACAATGGTAGAATCCCACTTTGGAAGAGACATCATGGATGAGTTGTTTTGTTTCGATGCTGAACTGGTTGATCACTACTTCTCCAAGACTAGGGCTAAGCACATCAATTTGGTCCTTTCTGTCTCAAGGAATATTGATTCTTGGCAGTAATAACTAAGGAAGGGTTGGGTTTTTTATACACATATATTAATTACCATGTATTATACCAATCTACGATTTATAATAAAAAATTCAGTTCTATATATATATATATATGTATTCATATAATTTTGTTCGTGATAGTTATGTTGGGACACTACAAGAAATATAATATTTAATCATGAAATTTAGCCATAATTAATAATAAATAGTCGTGACAAATAGTCATAACCACAACCACATAATGGTTGTTGGCCGTAATTTTTGCAAGGATGGATAAAACATTTGCCTTACTTTTATTTTACTATGATTTAGCTGTGGTAAATAATTTTTTGTATCTTTTATCTTTTTCTTGATGGAAGCAATCGGTTGTATTATTCATTATATCATTTTATTTTATAATTCAAGAAGTCTTAAATGAATATCGTAATTTTATAATTAATACAACCAAAAGTAAAGAAGTAAATTCAAATTTTTATTATAACTCCTTATTTTTTTAATCTTATATTTTATTTTTTTAAAAAATCAAATATTCCACAATCTGAGCTGAACCCCAAAAATACAACTTCACCAAAATATCCATTTCACAAGTTCAAAAATTTCAGAATTATTTGGTCTCATCTAAATTTTATTAGTATTATTAAATTTAATTAATTTTAACTAACAAAAAATTTTATTTATTAAAATAAATATTAAGGTCCCATTTACTTTGAAAATTGTATTAAATGAATGATAAAAAAATTCCTGTATAATTAGTTAGGTGTTTGCTTATCTGTATAATCGAAATAGGATAAATTCTATCAAGTATTTACTCTGATGTAACCACATGCTTTTGATAGAAAAATTACTTTTGAGTCCTTGTAATTACCCCTTAATAAATTAAAAGATGATAATTTCGTATGGACTGTCAAAAGGTCATACCGTCTTGTTCCTAGACAATATCGTAGCAATTTTTGTCGCACGTAATTAATGTAACAACGTTGCCGTTCTAGAGCCATTTCAAAGAAATTGTTGCCTAGACCTAAATTCCGAAGTTGTTGATGAGGTCTTGCTCAGCGGTAAGATTAAGATTTCAAATCAAAAAGTTGTGGGTTCGAATTCTATGAATAGAAATATATATATATACAAAATAATAGTTTATTATTTATTTAGAATGTGACAATATGATTTGGAAATTATTTATATATTGGATGAGTATTTAATGATGTAAGACACATTGAATAAAAGAAAATGAATTTGGAAGTTTATTATAAAGTTGGAGTTAGGCAGGTTTACCTAATGCATAATTAGTTTCAACCTTTGCAATTTTATTGTTGAATAAAGAATTATTTCATCATACATCATTGAATAATTGATGTGTATATATGGATATTCTCTATTTTAGTAAAGGGGCATAAAGGTCATTTCTAAGGTTAAATAAAGGAAGCAATATAAATAAAATAAGGTTAAAATGATCAAATTCTCCTGAGCTTTAGCTATAAATCCCATAGGTAAAATTGAACCAAATCGAAAATTCAGTACATCAAAATGTTGTATTGGATACCAAATCGAATTGGTCAGTTCGATTCAATAATTATCATTTTTTTTCTTTTGATTTTTGAGTTAAAAATAAATATAAAGCATCACAACAATTTTTATTTACCTCTTTTAATGCTTAATAAGTAAAATAACAAAAATACTATAAAATTAAATGGTTCTTGTCAGTATTTGTTGGCTCACTTGGTAAGAATTGATCACTTCTAATTAAATATTTTGCGTTTGATTCCATCTATCAATGTAAGGGTTGGGTAGTCTATCCAAGGGTCATGTCATGACCAGTGGTGGTGGTGATCAGACTTGATGAACAAAAAAAGAAAAAAAAAAGAAGAAAAAAACAAGTGTTTATTCACTATTAGTTAATAGGGAATTACATTCTTCTCCTCTGATATTTGGTGTAATTACACGTAAATCTCATATAGTTTGAAAAATTATATCTAGCACTCTGAAATTTTTTTCTGTCTAACAAAAACCCAATTAGTCAAACTACACTTAATTTACTGAATTAAAATTGGTATTTTTCTTCAATTAACTTATTATTGACTTATAGTAGATCAAACAATTTTTCTCTGACTAAACTACCCTTATAACAGTGGAAATATACCTACTCACATATATTAACGCCTGAAAACGTATGAGGGTAATTTAATCATAAAAAAATGTATTTGATCTGTAATAAATAGTAATAAATCAATTGCGGATAGATACATATTCTTTTGTTAATATAAGCAAGTTCAGTGAATATTAACTAATAGAGGGACTTATTCGTTAGACAGAAATAAATATCAGGGGTGTTAAATATAATTTTCCAAACTACAAGAAATCTACATGTAATTACACAAGACCTCAAGAGAGGGGAGTGTAATTATCCCTAATTAATAAGTTCTTACATGGCTTTTTTTTTAATTTGATATTTGTCCTCTCACTTTGAACTTTATTTCTATAGGAGTGATTATTACTCCATAATCTCAATATTTCAGTTAATGGTTCCACACATTACTCACTAACATTCAAATTGTAAATAACAATAAAATAATAAATTACGATAATTTTATATAAAATGCGATAAATAGCTACAATTTAATGTAAATCGAACCTTCAATCCTGATGTAGTTTGGACCAAAAATCCCTCATGCCCCTTACGATGAGGCTTGACACATTGACCTGGTCAACCGACTCAAAACCCGATCAAGCTAGACTCTGGGATAAAAGGCACATGGCCTATGACTTATTGCTTCATTCTTAAGATCTCACGGTCGTTCCTAATTTGACCATCAGAGAATTTTTATTGAGACAATCTCGATGTCTCTAATATATGTTGTTGATTTTGATGAGGGAAATTACATAATTACAGAAATACCCCCTTATTTTTAGCACTTTTACATGCATCTGCACTCTATGACTGCGCAGGTGGGATCCAGTGCACAGGTACAGCAGCGGCGGTGACAGGCTTTACAGGGGGTAACGTGGGCCGCTTTCATTGGAGCCACGTGTCGTACACATAGAGGGTACCGTACAAGTATAAATAGCCTCATTTATGATTATTCAAATACGTTTTCACCACTTACTTTTACCGCCATATTTATGATCTCACTCGATCTCGTTATCATATTTTCGACCCTACTTTTCCTAACTTAAGTATCGGAGGGCCATCGCCGAGGGCTTCTCGGCTAGTCTTACGTTTGCTGTGTTCTCAGGATCCACTATATGTAATTCGAAAGAGGGATTCAGCGACCTCAACCTAGCGATCCGACCGGACATCCTGATTTCGAGCGACGTACATCAAATTTTAAATTTATTTTGTATGGACCAAAAATTATCGTCGACCTCTAAACTTATAGACATATTATTTATTTATAAACCTCAATCTTAACCCTTGATCCGCAACCTCATTAATCCTCTCACTTTTCAAAGGGGGAAAGGACATGAGCACCAAATTAAAATCAGTTCCTGTTCAATCCATTGCTTCTCATGTCTGACATTTTTTGGACAAAATTTATGTGTTATGTACCGTCCAACAATGCATTGGGTTTTGCAAGTTAGGTATACGTAAAATCAGTTGGCATATATATCATAAACAATCATTAATTTCCCAGCTTTCATCCAACTTTTACACATATACATATATATATATATATATTTAAACAACTTTTCTTATTTTTTCATAAGAATATTCGAGTAATTTCAATTTCGATCACCATTTTAAATTAGGATATGCTTAATAGATTAAGCCGCTTATAGAAGTTTTCACAAATTATATGTCATATTTATAGATATGAATGGCGAAAAATGAGAAATAAATAAAATACAAGACGTGATTTCTTTTTCCTCTTGTTTTTCTAGCAGAATGTTTAATAAATATTAATATTTTTTTCTGAACGAGTTATTTATTGTTGAATTTTAAATAAATTCAAAAATAATATCCACAGTTGAATGGGGTGGTAAGCTGGGGACGTGACGTACTTATTAAATTAGGAAACATTGAGAGGGACAATAATTTGCATTGAAGTTGTGATGATAAAGTTTCTTGCCATTGCTTTCACTTTCAATCCTTTCCAATTTGCAGCTTTTGGTGATTCTCAACTGAACTCAAGGACACTTCCATTCTGTCCACTGGAATTCACAGGGACGCGCCTGTTTCTTTATATTTTTATTTTTTAAACTTTTAATTAAAGAAAAAAATATATTTGTTTATATGTTTTTTTTATTAAAAATATAATAATTTGACATCACAATTTAATATAAAATATAATTTTATTCACTAACCTAAATATATTCTTATTTTCACACGAAAATCAGTATAAAATTGAAGACACATATCTTCTATTGAAAATTTAAAATTAAAAATATTCCCCTTTTCTTTACAATAAAAACAATCAATTCCATCATAAATTAATCGAGATACTCGACTTTATTCAATATAAAAATTAATCCCATCAAATATGTTTGGTCCTTTTTCTTTTCTTTTTTTTTTCTTTTTGGCAAAAATACACTTTTAGTCTCGTAGGATAGGGGACTTAACATTTTTCGTCTCTGCTTTACGAAATTATGTTTATGGGACTAAATATATCTATTTTTTTCAATTTTGAGATCATTTTAAAAATCCCGTAAAGTATAGGACTATATGTGTTGGGTTTTTCTAATTTTGGGACTATTTTAAAAATTCAGAAAAACAGAGAACTAAATGCATTGAATCCCCTATCCTACGGGATTAAAATTTTGCCAAGGAAAAAAGTACCAAACACATTTAATATAAAATAAACCAATACAAGGGATCCAAACACACGTGTCAGATTTCAAGTTATCGAGTCTCTTCTTATATTCAGCCAAAAGGTCTTTATTCTGAAGGTCTATATATACTGCTCAGGACATTTTTCATAATCAATTTAATAAAGACATACAATTATAAAATTGTACTATCCTCCTCTCATTTTTTATCCTTGAGATGTTGTCCTCAATATCTTATATTTGTCGTCATGTACACGTTTTCTATTTTTGAAATTACTGCATCAATCGAAAATCGTTCATGGAAACCAATAATTTTTGCCCAGATTGTCATACCGCACGTTAAACATATGTAAGAAAACACAGGGGAAAAAGCATAGAGAAAGGGTCGTTTTCAAGTTGGTTAGGTTAGTGTTGAAATTTTGAAATTGGATTGGAGTTGAGGGAGCAAAAGAGTGGTAACAGTGAATGAGATGTTGAGGATGTGAAGGCCAAATCAGAAGCCACATATGGAAATTTACTAAAACAGAGGGTTAGGGGTCCTACAACGATGAGGTCAATTAATGAAGGTAGGGACGTTAAGGGTCATTCCCTTTTCCTCTTTTACAAATGTAAATAACCAAAAGGTAAATTACGCTCCCAACTTGACGTTATGTCTAAATACATAATTACGAGATAAAATTTATTTTAATCCCGATATTTGATTTCAATTCAAAATAATATTTTTTATCTATTTAATTCACTTTAAATTAATCTTTTCGATTTCAACATTTAAAATATCCAGAGACGAGAATATAAATTAGAAAATTAATTGTATGGATATATTTACTAGACTAATATGACAAATATTTTAATTTTAAATAACATTATAGCTTCTGAATTTTTTTGCTTGATAAAATCATCCTCTCACTCATTTGTTTATATATATATATACATATACCGTTTTCAAAAGCATTTTTATTTGAAAAATTTGCGCTTTTTGTTTATTTTTTTTATCTAATTAATTTATTTATTCAAGTATGTTTTTATTTGAAACGTGCAAAAAGTCCGTTACATTCACGAAGATTATATTTATATGTCATTGATGAAGTTATTATTTATGAAATTCAGCCCAAAAATACGCTGATATCCTAACACTATTTGATAAAATATAAGGCACAAACGATAACTATAAAAAAATAAAATAAAAATTGATTAAAGTCAACTAAAAAGTAAATTTTTTTTAAAGAAATGTACTAAGAATGGTCATAACAATAGAATTTTACGATAAATAGTGGCCCCTCAAATGAGGGATTAAGTCTCCTTGAGAGACGATGAAATCAAATCAGTAGACTGCCTCGTAATTCCTTCTGGATTCAAAAATTAAAATACCATCATCAAAAGGTGGATTTAAATCACTATACTTTCAAATATATACATTTTTATTCTAGTTGTTGCATTATATATATATGTTTATATTTCTCAACCGTAATTTTAATACTAATGATATAATTATATGGAACTTTGGTGAAATAAAATTTTACATCAAGTGACAGAATTGTAACTAAACAAATCGTCCTGAAATAAAACCAAAAGAAATTATGTTCAAGTTAGGTCCATTACGTAAAATATTTTCATAATATAACCATTGTCCTCCATACATTCAAATAATTGAATTTGAACTTTGCAACTTTTGATTAAACCATGAAATGATAAATCCAATATTCTTAATAACATATATTTTGTTCACCCCCGCAAGAAAAAGGACTGTTAGAAGTCCAATTCCAACAATGTCACACGTAACTTAATTTATTGATGATCACAATAAATCTCCCTCTCGCCAATAAACCATAATTTAATTAGTGAAATTGAAATTTTATTATTTTAAAATCATGGGTTCAAATCCCAATAGTGTGTGGGGTTTTATTTTATTATATTTATTATATAATTAATTTGATCTAATTAAATTTAATTTGGGTGAAAAAAGTTCCCTGCCCTGAAATTTAATATATGTAGTAATGTCTTTAATTATTTTTGTTTCTAAAGTTAATTACATGTCAATAATTATATTTATTATTTGGTGGTGTATATTTTAATGGTTGTACCACTAATTTAATTAATCATTTAACGGCCTTGGCCGACTACAAGTCCATTATTGCTTATAGTACACTTTTTTTCCCCCTGAAAAAAGAAACGTCCTTGTTTTTTTCTATTTCAACATGGATTTCTGCTAACAGTCTTAGAGGAACTTCATAAAGACCAATTGACCAGGTTCTATATATATACAATTATTCTAAACAGAAAAGTTAAGGATGATCGGTCGGTGTGGTTTGATTAATCTTAATCAATACAACTCACTCAGTCTAGAATTCAAATCTTTTATCATAAATTAGTAGAGAATTCTGTCTTATAATTTATATATACACGTCCCCGTATAAAATTTCTGCTACTTTAAATAATTTTTTATACAAATAGCACGTACATATAAAGTAGTTCAATACAACATATACAATACCGATTTATAATAAAAATTTCTGACTACATATTTTCACAAGTCCTCATTTATTTATGTGAATTACATCATATCAGCACACTGTAGTTTTATAGACAAGTACATTCACAGTTTTTGATGTTTCGATTTCAGATTTAAAATGTAAAAAAAAAAAAAGAATTCTTGATATACGTACAAATGTACGAGGTATATATATATATATATATGTTGTATTAAAATCTATTTTATAAGTTACAGTCTAATTAATTAAGAAGCCATTTTGCTTTATATAAAGATGTTCAATGATTTTTATATTTTAGTATATAAATTGGGAAGAAAAGTAGGGTTGGTAGGAGCTGAAATACATGGAGTAGCATATATATATATATAATCAAATGTTTTGGTTTTAGAAATATATGAAGTGACAAGTGCTTGACAATAATAAATAAAAATAAATAAATAAATAAAATAGGTATATATATAGTTATTTAAATAGAGCTTTTAATTAATTTTATATTTAATTTTTCATATTGTATGCTTCTATGTCGAAGCCCTTATACCAACCACTAATACGTTCTTTCAATTATTAGGTTTTCATTATTTGTTTAATTTTGACCCTACCCATCAAGCTGTTGACTCTATCACCACCCTATACTTTTTATTATTATTATTATTATTATTAATTCGTGTGGCATGCTTAAATATGTATACAGAATAATTTAAATATTTTAATAAAAGTAGATAGATGGGAGGGGGAGAGAGATATCAATGAGATTTGAAGGATTTATGATTAATAAACGTAAGGAATGAATGTTTGATAATTAAGAAGATATGCGATTTATTACATCATGTAATATATTATAATTATTCAAAGACGATTTTAATATATCAATAGTTCAAATCAATAAATATCTTCAAATACTAAAAAGAATTAAATAGTCGTAGCAAATATCCATCCGTCGTAGATTTTGTGATGGTGAATAAGGTGAGTTTTTACACCAGTTTATCTAGCCATGGTTCATAATAGTCATTTGCTTCGACTTTTAGTCCATATTAATTAACATACAGACAATAGTAAAATATATATATATATATATAGTGAAACGAGACAGAAAAAACAACAAACAACCATAAAAGTAAATATACGTAGACTCGTATCTATAGAATTTGAACTCGCAACATTTTGATTGTAATAAGACTTTATTGGTATAATTAAGAAGATTTAAGGGGCAAAATAATCAAACTCTTTTCGGGGAGGAAAGGAAAAAGAATGTTCCATCAAAACCCCACTTTTATATATGTGCTTAATCTTTAATTAGGATAGGTAATTATGAGTACCCAACTGTTGAATTTTTGTGATTCATTATCACTAAAAAAAAGTGGCTTTTCAATTGTAGAGAGAGAAAGTATTTGAAGGATTAATTGGGTGATAATTAGTGTGGGGGAAAAGGCAAAATTCGAAAGCCACTAATCCCGGATTCTTGATGGGCCATCAATCATTTTTGCACTAATTATTTCATCATTCTGGTAATTCACTACATTTTACGATGTCTATTTAAGACTTGACTGTAAAATCATTGTATGCATCAAAATTTGAGTTTACTCAATATTGTCATGAGAAGGTTTTCTTGCAGATCCAGGTTGGGAGTCGAGGTCCGGATACTACGAATTGTTGATGTTTGGAAACTTGATAAAAAAAAGTAGATCGTTAAATATATTGGGTAGTACTCAACAATGATTACATGATGTTGAAAATGATAATAACGTATTATGGGCTAAAATAATTTTGGGGTATTTATAAAAGAGTTAAATTCATTTGGACCTTTTGTGATATACGAAAATATAAAAAAAATTCTGTAAAAATTTAAATATAAAAAATCACCCTTATTTTATGAATTATGATTCGCCTTGTTTCCTAGTCAATCTAGGCCTGTTTTTAGAGAAAATGAGTTAAATGTTCCTCCATATATATGAGGAGAAAATATATATTTATATAATATAAAATATAAATTTTTAATTAAAATATACTTGTAATATGTCTATAATATATAAAAATAAAATTTATATAGGAAAATTATTTTTTTAGTCCATTAAATATGCTCAATATTAATTTTAGTTCGACAACTATGCTTATTTTTTGTAAGTCCATTATGTTTCAAAATCGATGAAATTTAGTCCTTCGATGCTGGAACTTTGATTTTTGACAGAGAAAATGACATGACATTCCAATTGAATATTTTTTCGGGGCTTTAATCCTACATAGCTTTAGAAAATGAGTTAGATGTTTCAAAATAATTATATTATATGCATTATTATTATTTATAAAAATAATAAATCACCCCCCCCCCACCCCACCCCACCCCACCACATGGCAACACTCACATACCCACACGTTCCCCTACGCACACATGCATGCTCATGAATCATCACAAGCTCACAACAAAACACAGTTGATATATTAAAAATATTAATATTTATTTATTATTAATAAATATTTATATATTATATTAAGATATATTAAATTATATATTATATATCAAATAATATATATACATATATATAATACTATATTTATTAGATTAGAGAGAAAGGCTAAATTGTCAGAAAACACAATACACTTTTCAGTCACATATTAACAGTCAATGCGCGTGTACCACCAACTCTAGTTTAAAGGGGTTTTTTGAAATTTTTTCATATCACAGGAAGTGCAATTAATACTTTATTTTTACAAATTTTTCGAATATTAGGTCTTTATATTTTTCACATTTATAGAATCAAATATTCATATATATAAAGGTTCATGTAACATAATTTTGAACGATCCGGATCAACGGGTCGCAATGACCCAACAAAAATTAAACACAACATCCAAATAAGAAAGATGAGATGGGGACGAGAAGAAGTTATAATATGGAATGGGTCCATAAAGCTACTTGTACCCCGCCGAATACTGGCCATTCTTTTCTAAGCCAACACACATATATATAATGACAAAGATGCATGTAGGCAGCAGCTGATTGCTTGTACTACTTTCCTCTTTCAAGATTTGTTAATTCTTGGTTTATGTTGTAATCATCTGACCTTATAATCTTAGTTTAGGATTATAATACTCCATAATTTATTTAATTACCTTATCATGGAAGATCTAACTACTTCATCAACATTTCAATTTATCCAACTAAAAATTTAATCAAAATATGTTGTCACATGCAACTTAACGTGGTTTATTGATCGAATCGATGTATTTATTAATTTATTGATATTGATGTAAATTATGCAATTCTATCAGTACACGGGCATTATTATTATAGATTACAAATTTGTAATTCGATACCTTCGTCTAACGAGGTGTATTGAACTACTTACTGATGTCTTAAAGGATAATTACGCTGTCAACTTCGAAAGTTTAATGTAATTACACATTGACCCATTACGATTTGAAAATTATATTAGATACCCAAGGCATTTGTTTTTATCAACAACAAAAAAATCCCTCTGTTAGTTAAAATTAATCGAATTTGCTTATATTAATAAAAAATTGAATAAAAATTAATATTTACCTCCCAATTGACTTATATATTATTGACTTATTGTAGGTTAAATAAATTTTTATGACCAAGTTATCCTTGTACATCGGCACACGCTAATTCGTATGAGAAGGTATATCTTTCCCCATATAACATGATAATTTCGTCTGCATGGTGCAATTATCCCATGTCTTAATATAATAATTAATATTAGTTTAATTTAAAATTACAAGATTATTGAATTTTAGTAGCCTATTATTTACATAAGAATTTCCTTCCTCCCACAAGCCAAACCAACAAGAATTTTCAAAGCCATAATTATAGTTACACCTTGATTTATATATTTTTTTATATAAATAATTCTTATCTTTTATGCAATGATTAACTAATGACAGTTAAAAAATATGAATAATTTGTGTAATGATGTTCACTTTTTTTAGAGTGTATCTGTAATTTTTCAAAAAATAGGGATAATTTATGTAAATAATATTAATATTTCTAATAAATGTATGTGTAATTTGTCCAAAACGAAGAATGATTTGTGTAGATAAATCATAATTTAGTGGACGGTAATGTAATTAAATTCCTCATAATTTAAATATTCTTATATTCCCAACATGGAAACACATACTATGTACTACACTGCAACAATCATAACATATAATTACAATTATTGTCACAATTAATAACAAATAGTCATAGTAAATAGTATTTTTCAAAAGTATTTTTTTTATTCTCTAAATCATTTTAAATTCACATCGAGGTTCACAAAAGTGGAAGAGAGGGGAGTATTTTCGAATTACACTTACATATTTTAAAAAATTCATTGTTTACACTTAATCCTTTTTTGTTAGGTTTTGTGCGAAAAATATCAGTGTTTTTCATTTAAATATTAATAGAATGGGGTCAAGTGTAAATAAAGAATTTTTGGAGGGGTGTAAGTGTAATTTTAAAATTTTTTGAGAGAAAAATATAGTTTTATATTTTTATAAAAAGTTTAAGTGTAATTAACTCAAAAGTTATTCACAACACTAACAATGAAACCAAATAATTATTTTAGTGCCGATTACGCGAATATTACTTCAAACTTTCTCCATAGTAAATAGTACAGATACGTCGAAACTCATGATAATATTGGAATGATTATATTCACCTCCCTTAAAGTTTACTGTAATTACACATAGACCCGTATAGTTTGAAAAATTATATATACTACACCTGAGGTTTGCTTCCATCTGCTACCCTGAGGTTTGCTTCCATCTACTAAATAAGTTCCTATATTAGTTAAAATTCACTCAATTGACTTATTACTGTTTTATTAGAGGTCAAAAAATCTTTTTATGATCAAATTATCCTCATACATCTTCACTCGTTAATACATGTGAAGAGGTATATCTTGACCGTTACAAGGGTAGTTTAGCCGAATTTTTTTTATCAACAGTAAATCAGTAATAAATTAATTGAGGGTAAGTATTAATTTTTATTTATTTTTATATTAATATCAGTAAATTCAATAAATTTTGGCTAAAAAAGAAATTTATTTATAAGATGGATGCATACTTTAGAGTATTAAATTAATTGTAATTTTTCAAACCAAAGAGAGTCTACATTTAATTTAAGCAATCCTAAGGCAGGAAAGTGTAATTATCCTTAATATATATATATATTCAACAAAGATAACTACAGTCAAGACAGTGAAGAAGATCATAACATTAAAAGAAGAAATAAGAAAAAGTGGATAAAATTGGGCAACTAATTCCAGATAAACAGCGGATTAGGCAATTCATCCACGTACTTCTCCCAACATCATTTTTTCTTACATTCATTTTCATTTTCATTTTCATTTTTCTCGAAATGGGTTTTATTTCAGTTTCTTTTTGCACCAGTGTTTATCAATGAAGGCATCAACCGTGCGCCGGAACTCTTCGCTGCTGAGTCTCTCAATCTCCGACGCGTCCAACCGCTCACCGCAACTCACTGATTTCCGCCGGTTCTGTGTCTCCGATCTCCGGAGCTCCGCCTGCGGCCGTACGCCAATCTCTCGCTTCAGTTTCTCTGACTGTGTCCTCTGGAATTTCCTTATTTGCCTCGTCGCCTTCTCTATCGCTGCCGTCACGTCGTCGCATTGCGAAACCGCTGTCGTCTTCTCCGTGCACACTACCATCTGCTTCTCCTCATCGCCGCCCCCGCTAACGACTTCTGTTGGAGGACTGTAAGCCGTATCCGGCGTCGGAGACGGAGTAGACTCGGGTTGACGAGCGGCCTCGCTGTGTTTAACGTAGTCTTCGTAGAAATCCCCTTCGCCGGAGAGACTCGCGGAGTCATTCTGGCGGCAAAGCACGAACAGCAGGACGATGATGGCGTTTCCAATGAGGAAAACGACATGGTGGTTGAAGAGATAAGCGGAGAACTCAACAAAACACGCCGCCGCTACCCTCAGAACCGCCGGCACACGCGCCGACGACCACGAAATCAGCCCGAAAACCACCACAAGTTCGAAAATCTGCCATAACCTCGCAATTCTGCGAAAGCGATTGAACCTGGCTATAGCCTTTTCCTTCTCAAACTTGACGACATCAAACACTAATTGTGTCTCCATATAAATCCTCAAAAATTTGCAACGGGCTCTCAGACCTTCAACGATCAGGTGAACAATGTTTGCTGTTTTCAAGGTTCCGAGGGAGGCGGGGGCTGCAAGAACGGAAACAGAGCGGCGAAGGGGGAGAGAAAATCAAAGGGAAACGAAACTCCCGGAGAGAAATGGAGAGGAAAAGAGAAAGGAATGGAAAGGCATGTGGAATTTGAAGGTGCAGAGATCATATACATAGACACAAAAAGGGAAATCGAGGAGACCCGAGTGATGGATTGGCGGTTTTTTATTCTTACGTTGTTGGTGTGTGTTTGGAAAGCGTGGGATTTTGGTCGGATTTTGGGGTTGAGTGGGTCTTGTACTGGAGGGTGTGTGCATACTATGGTACCGTTTAAATAGACTGCTGCGAGGGGTGGAAACGGTGAATGATTGCTTTTATTTTTTCAGAATTTAATAATTTTTTTATTTTAAAAAAGTAGGACAGAATAATCTTAAAAGAAAGACTCTTTTGCTAATCTATTTTTTATTTTTTTACACAAATTAGGATTTAATCTAACCAATCACACAACAAGTATGATATAATTGCAATATAATTGGTCATTTTTCTTAAACCGTCATTTAATCATACAGTAAGTGCATTCATTACACTTGTTATATAATTGATTCAGGTGAATTAGAATTTCACTTGATAATCATATAACTCTTTTTTTTTGTTTTATTTTTTATGGGATTTTTCTTTTGAAAAAATGAAAAAAACATAGAGAAATAAGTGCAATGTTTTTTAGAGCTTTTAACATATTCGATTACATAGTTTATATTAGTATAATATAAATAAAAATAAGTTCAAATACCCTAACAAAAATAGTATAGATAATCTACGATCAAGAAGAAGATTTTTGGTCGTCGTTCTTAAGAAGATTATCCGAAACTGCTTCTATCCAACATAAATGCTTATATATATAATAATTGACAATTCAGTTGACTTGACTAGTTTTTCAGTAAAAAAAAAATATGCCAATTGAATTATTCTTGGAAGGTGTGGTTGAGTATAATTCAATGACATGATAAATTTCAATACTTTTTACATTCTTAAAAATATCAATCCTTAACTACTATAAGAATACCAATCATGTTTTAGCTTATTGGTTAAAACTATGATTTTATGAACAAGTTTAAACTTATGAATTTGAGTTTTATTAGACGTATGGGTATTTATCTCGTCTTAAAGTGAGTGTTTGTCCAATTTTTTGTGATGGGAGTGTTTGTTTCACTTTACGTGAGGTAATGTAATTTAGATATTGTTCTTAGTTATATTGAGGTATTGGTTGAGCCGATATATTGTTTTATTTATCAAGATATTGATATAATTGGTAATTATGTATGTAACTGCCACTCAAAAAAAAATTAAAAAATGAAATTTTGATAAATCACATCAGTACCGAGACTGAGATGGTGTTTGAGGTGAATATATATATATATATATATATATATATAAGCTCTTTTAAATATCTTATAAAATATTTGCAAGTGTATAAGATACTACAAAATATTTAGTAATTTTGTTTACAAAAATATCTTATAAGGTCTAAAAATACGATAGGAGTTTATAAGCTCTTCAAAAAAAATAACGGCAATTTATTTTTGAAATCTCAACAAATTCTTGTGAATTAATTATAAATTTATCATTACTAAAATCTTATAACTTGTATAATTTTATTTGATCAAAACCCTTTATGAACTTACTTTTAGAGCAAGATCTGACATCTTATAAGTTATAAAAACGTTTTATGAGAGATCTTTTAAATAAGTTTAGCAAAACGTTGTCTTAATTTTAGTCGTGAAACACATAATAATCTTTAGGTGAATTATACTTAGACCTCTTCTAAAAATGTAAAATTACACTTCTCCGAGAATAGTCTTAAATTATACACACTTCATTTGAAATTTTCTTATTTACACCTGATCCATTTCCTTTAAGATTTAAACGAAAAATGCTAAGATCAACAAAAATAATTATATAAATTTTTAGTTTTACCCCTTATTTAACATTTTCATCGTATATATTTTTGTATGTACAAGGGGATGAATGTAATATTCATATAAATGGAGTGAGGTCGACATTATTACATTTTTCTTATTATATAAGTACAAAATTATTACATGAAAATATTAAGGGTAAATGACAGCTACCTCTCCTAAGGTTTAGCATCATTATAAATACCTTCTCGTTATTTAAAAAATTATAAATATCACCCAAATTTTAACATCCTTCTAACAACGAACCATTTTTTTTGGGTTTTCATCCAATTTTTATAGTGAATTGTCCAAAATACTCTTTTGAATTGTGAACTATAATTTCATATACTTTTTAGAATTTTATAACATATTCAAATAATATTGTCAATGAATTATTTATTTTACCCACACTCAATTTTGTTTGTATATTTTCAAATATTTTATTTTTTTTTAAAAAAAAGTAAAAGCCGATGTAAAATAGTAACTTTTACATCATTATCTAAGGACCATAATTATTTTTCATTTGATGGGGATATTTATAAATTTTCAAACAACAAGGGAGTGTTACAAATTTTTTAAATAATGAGGGGTATTCGTAATTGCACCAACCCCTAAAGGAGATGGTTGTAATTTATCCAAATATAAAATGAGGGGTATAATTATAAATTTATATACTTTTTATGCTGATGTGAGTATTTTCCGTTAAAATTCTAACGAAATACGGGACCAAGTGTAAATGGTGAGTTTTCAAATGGGGTGTAAATATACGTTTAAATTCTTTTTGAAAGAAAATATAATTTCACACTTTCAGATAGGTCCTAACGTAACTAACTCTATTTATAAATTAAAGTTTTATGTCCTAAAATTAAGTTAAAATATATTTTAATTTTAAGCAAGCTCTTAATTCTTGTAAGAATGTCAAAGTTAGTAGTTAGCAGTTAGCAGAGCTGCAAGACTGCAGTTTGAAGAAAACCGCGAGCGTGGTGTTGCAGAGGGTTAGGCCTGTGCCGCATCCTACACTAGTCTGGTACGCTTCTTTAAATTTCACCTGTACTTTTTTTTGTTTTTTTTAATAATCATATTTACTCTTTGAACTATAATTTAATTATAAAACCTATCCTTATTCTTTTATTTAATTACAGAAATTATTCTTAACAGTCAAATAGGTAGTGTAGTTTGTGTAATAATGTTGATATTTTTTAAGACAAAAAAAAACTGAGGTAGTTTATGTAAAGGTGTTGACATTTTTTATAGGTATATGTGAATTATCCAAATAATATGAGTAGTTTGCGTAAGCAAACCATAAAATTATTCGTATTTTTTTAAATTCTTTTTAGACTTGAAAACCGAAAGTAAATATAATTTTTTAATTAATAAAAGAATAATAAAAATATAAAAATATTAAATTACTCGATCTCAATGAGTGATTGACTTAAAGGAACCCATTCCAGCTCGATTGAATGATTAATACAAACTTCATAAAAGTCCAAACAAGTATAAATAATAACGTGTTTAAAGAAATATTATTCAGCACATCGAGATATATGATACATTATATATAATCAGACTTCCTCTAAAATTGTTACATTATATTTTTTCGTAAAAGAGTTTACACTTAAACTCCCTCTAAAAATTCTCAATTTACACCTGACTCCCTTTTACGGTTTGGACAAAAATGTTGATATAAACAAAAAAGTATTATATAAAATTTGAATTTCGCCCCTAATTTAATATATTAATGCATATTTTTGTACTTATAAAGGGATAAATATAATAGATACATATATATATATAGAAAATGAGATTAATATTATTACATCTTTTTCTCCGTAAGTATAAGGGATAAAATTAAAAAAAAAAGCTTTTTTTCTCTTTTTTAACTTTTTGCTAATGTCAGCATCTTGAATTCAAATTCTAATAAAATTGATTAAGTGTAAACAGTGAATTTTTAAAAAGGGTGTAAGTATAATATAAAATTTTTTTTAATGAAAAGTATAATTTTCTATTTTTAGAGAAAATTTTAGTATAATTAAACTTTATTTATATTTAAGTGAAAATCAATTTTGATCTTCGTTTTAAAAAAAAAACAAATAAATAATATTAATAAACAAGAATTTGATCACTTGAGTAGCCCAAAGGTTATTGTGGACTCTACACAAAAGGCAAATTTTAGAATTGGAACAAAATTTAATTTGTGATCGTGTATACGTATCATTGAACGTATGAATATTTGTCTTATTTTATATCAATATCTTAAGTAATACTTCAGTTCAATAGATATATATCTTAAAATAAGATAAATATCCATATGTTTGGTGGGACCCCAACTTATAATTTTGAACTTATTTATAGTTGTTTAATTAATTGTTTATAGGATTTGAATCTTAAACTTAACTACTAAATTAAGACATCATTGATTATTGTTCCCTCATTTGCAATCACCAAAAGACACGCAGAAATGATTACACCAAAGCGTCCTGGGAAAATACAATCATGATTGTTTGATTATGGTTTAAGACATTAATTTCTTCCTCCAAGTAAGGGAAATTACCTATCATTCATCGAATCAAGGAATCTTATTAGATAACGACATTATTGTCTTTTCTCATTCATATATATATATATATATATTATGTGGTAAAATTAAAATTTTACTATTTGAATGTATGAATTTGGGGCAAAAAGTTATAGAGAAAAGGTGAGGAATTTAGCTAAATTACATATAAAATTTAAATATATATATATTAAATTTATTCAATTGAGGCGGATCCTCATAGACTCGAAACCCTCTTCGGATTCGAGCTAATTTTAAATTTTAGAATTTACTATTTTTCTATCTTTATTTTGTAGACTTGAATTTACCCCATTGGAGAAGTCGAGAAGGGTCTTTTCGAAGGTCAGATTTTAATTGCACCCTTAAGTATTATGGCTCATAAATCAACTAGAGTATAAAAATTGACGAAGTTGGGGTCCCATGAGCTCGAATCTTACTTTATGTGTGGGATCTTATTTCTTTTTTAATAGTAGGTGGTGATTCTATTGTAATAGTAAGCGTTGATTTGATTTAATATTTTTGATATTATTAATCATAGTATGACTGTTGTAATGGTTTATTCGATATTGATATCTGACAGGAATGACTGCGATCAATTTATTTCAATAAATAATAATTCATTATTCTTACTTCAAAAATCAATTAGAAAACAAGACTTGGTGTCAAAGTGTGATTGGGAGATATTTTTAAATGTATAAAATTACCAAACTTACAGTCTAATAACACCCAAAAGAATCATTTAGGCATAGTGTTTTTGTGTAATAATTTGATTAGACATGCATGGCTCCAAAAGTCATGTCCAAAAGTCCACCCTCAAATATGTCTGAATTTCGTCGTCAACAATAAGAAAGGAGGTAGAGTGTAGAATTAAGAAAGGAGTAAAATAGGAATTGTTGGGTAATTGGACATTTTGTTGAACGCAAATGTAAGAAATTCTATTACTCAAATTAAGGTTTGCATCAGTTATATGATAAGTGTATTATTTATTATACAATTAATTTAAATTCATAAAAATTCAATGTGAATTAAAATTTCTCCTTTACTGTAATTAAAAGGCTAAAAACCTAGCTTGCTTAGTTAAGTTGAAGCCTTATAATCTTAAATATGGATTCGAGTCCCACTAATGTATGTGTATTAATTTATTTTAATAGCGGTTTTTCTATTTATAATAATAATTATTGATTGATTATACATATTTGATACTGATAATTAATATATATTGATTGTTAATTGTTTTAAATTCATAATTTAATTGTACCCAATTCGTTGGAGGGAAAAAAAAAAAGGCAAATTATGATTTTATTTTGTTAAATATATGAATATTTACTTGAGGTTTATGCTACTTTTTTTTTTTATCAATATTTGTCATTTAAATTATTGAATAATATATCAAATTATTAATTTAATATTTTCATGTACGCGTAATTGTTGTTTTTGTTAGAGAAAGAATGTGAACTTGAAGATCTTATTTTGTTTCATTATCATAACATATATATATTAACAATATATGAAAAACTATATAAGCTTATTTATTAAAATAAATAAATAATATAACACAAATAATATTATTTTTTCAATCATAACAAAAATATAGCAAGTCGTGGATCATATTTTTGATTTTTTTTTTTAATTTTTCTATTGGAGTCATGGACCTCATCCACGACTCTTGGAATCATGGACTTCATCCACAAGTTGGAGTTGTGGATGATGCCCACTATTAACAAAATGTTAGTTTCTTTTTCTTTTTATATAAATTTATTAATATTATAATTGTTAATTACTAATTATATACTTAAATATTTTATTAATTATATTTAATAATACATTTAATAATATATTAATTAAAAAATACAATTAACCATTACAATATTATTTATCGTCTATGTTTCTACACTGACTCATTAATTTGTCTTGTAGTCATCCACGACTTGCTATTTTTAATATTATTTGGCTTCGATCAGGATGAATATAAACATGAAAAGTAGTCTTGTGAACTAGCTCAAATTTTGAGACATCACAATAATACTGCAAATTCTAACAACACTGTGTTGTACTATAATTGATTTGGTTGTGTAGGAAAATTATTGCTCAAATCGAATTTAGTCGAATATGCATCAATTATATGATAAATATAATACACTTATCATATTATAAATATTTAATTTAAAAAATATAAATATATATATTGTACTTATTCTGTAATTAATTTGATTTAATCAAAATTGATTTTGATAAAAAATTTTGTAAACGGTGCAGCTCTTCTTGATCTGCCCGAACGTGAACGTCAAGAACTCTGCCCTCAATTATTTGCATGCAAAAAGAGTCACGAATTTTCGTTGAAAAAGATAGCAAAAATCAAAACCAATAATTTAAAAAAAAAAAACAGAAAAATAATTCAAAAGACAAGACCGTGACCTCGTGTGGCCGAGCCAAATTTAGCATGAACACACACATATATACACACAAGTCACGTGCAACTTTTTGTTGCCCCGTCAAACAGGGGAGAGGGGCGTTCCGATCACGTGCCTTGGTTCCTTGTACCTACTGTAACCAAAAATACTTGACCGAATAAAATTGTACTCTGTAACTAATTATTTATTTTCACTTGTTCAAAAAGAATTCGAAAAGGGAATTAAATTTCTTTTCCTATTTTCCTTTTTTCACGCCAACTTATTCACTGATAACGGTATCTACTGATCGACACAATTGAGGTTCCATAATTAAAATTTTATGGATTCGAGTTTTTATTAATATGTGCATATTAATATACTTTAATAATAATAATAATTTTTTAATTATATATTTGATATTAATAATTAAACTATATTAATAATCGACATATGTTGGTTAATATTTGATGTAATTATAATCGATTTATGAGAGGAAAGAAAAAACTTTACAAAAAGATGAGAAAAAGAATTATAGGGACCGTTTGGACACGCGTTTGTATTGGGTTTCATTAAGTTAAAAGCAAAAAGTTTTCCGGGTGGATCACGGTTGCTCTTCGCTTTTTTACCCCCCCAGGAAGGTGGAAAGTTGAAATTCATGTTTAATTTCAAGATGCATTTTTCCTTGTTTTATGTGGGTAGATTATATCTGATGATGTAGAAATTGATTTTAGACCCTATGACATTTAGTATTTCTGAGTTTTGCTTTTGTTTAATAAATAAGTTCTTCCAATAGTCAAATTTCATCGAATTTGCTGATATTAAAAAAAAAAAAGTTCACACCTTCGTTTGGTTTATTGTTGATTTGTTGCAGGTTAAATAAATATTTTTACAATCAAATTTCTCAAATCACAGGAGATTTACATGTAATGACACCGAACCTCAAGGAAGGAAGTGTAATTATCCCTTATTTTTATTCAGTTTTTTTTTTATTATTAAGAAAAAGAACTCTAAATTATCATCATCCAATCAATTATTTGATTTGAGCGTCAGGATGAAGAAGGGCTTTGTGAGGGACAACCCTAGCTACTCCGGCCTTGTGTTTTAGGTTGTTCAAATGAAGGTCGAAGCTATCGTGGGGGAACGATCAGGCAACCTGATCAGCCCCAAAGAAAATGAAGTAAAATTTTGTAATACAAGAAATATGCACAATAGAGTGTAGAAACGACAATGAGATAGGTCCAACTTAAGTTTGATCAGATCCCAAATTCATTTAGATTCAGAATTCAACGACAATCTTATGCTATAAACCTTAACAATTAGAACTTAGCAGAAAGGGCCCTGATAACCGTACTCGCTTGCGTAAACAATATTCAATTATATTAACAATATCGGAGGATCTTCTTTAGCAGTTGATTCCTCTTTTTAAGGAGGAAAGATTTGGAAGGAGGGGAAATTTTCGGACTCGACTTGGCTAATCCTGAACTAATCACATGACAAGTGTATTACGATCAATCACAGAAAAGGTGTGTCATACTTGCTCTATAATTGAATTGATTGGGTCGAACCAGGTCGAGTAAGAATTTTCGTAAAAGGAGATGGAGGGGCGAGATGTGCTAATGTTTGGGTTAAGTAAAATTAATTAAAGGAGGTTTAGTGCACAAGTCCATAGTTTCGGCCATAAGGATGATGAAAGAGTGATTGAGATTAGGTGTAAAGATGATTTAAGTTGTCAAAGAGTAAATCTGAATTTGGAGAAGAGAAATTAAAGAGAACCCACCACCAAATCTACCACAATAATTACCCTTTTTCTACAATACTGTGTTTAGTTCTGATGGTGCTTCTTGAAATCATTTTGCTGCCCACTTTAGCCTCTTTTCCTGCAGCCACCCCCCATCAAATCACACATTTCAGGGTATATTTATGAAATGTTACAAAATCAATTTAGTCCAACACTTTCAAATCACACATTTTAGGGTATATTCCTGATTTATTGACATTCATTTACCCAAAAGAAGAAATATCTATTTATATGATTAAAATTTTAATAGTTTGATATCATTTTTTGTCATTATGATAATATTAACAACTTATTATGCCCAATACGCTAATATTTTATATATTATGACGTCTTATTCATCCAAATACTTTGGCTGGAAACTTATCTTTAAAATAAAATTTTAATATCTTTAATTATCGTATATGGAATGTTTCAAGTGAACTTAGCCAAAATACTCTCTAATTATACGTACAAATATCGAATAACAAAAATTATCTAGTGTAATCCATACAATATGACGTTCTCACACAATTCATGTAAGGAAAAACAAAAAGAATATAAGATGAATATGTGTACGATTTACATGTTACAAGCTCAGCTCTAATTAATTCAACTCAGAAACGAAAATTTAATATAGAATTTTTCTTGAAAAATAATAAGTAGAGGAGCTTAGGATACTTTGTGAATGAGAAACAAAGACATCCTTAAAAATTTGAAGTTAATGAAAGAATAGTAAAGACAACTGGAAACAATAGTAGTCATGCCCAAAGCTCTCCTTTCCTGAGACATCTCATAGTGAAAGTTGCAAAAAATTAATGAAAAAGCAAAAGGGGGGGTGAGGGGTACCCCTCTTACATTCATTTTTAAATGCTTCAATTTCCTTATCTAATGCTGTCTGAAATTGTGCTTCACTCCTTTTTTGACTTTGTGAACCCCTTTTTTCACTATATTATTACAGGATATTTTCATAAAGAACCACTCCTATGGATAGAAATTTGGATAAATTCTAATTGTTGTCCCACTAGAGTACTAATCTCATCTCACACAACTACAAGTCTACAACCACCCCCTCCCCACTCTCTCTATATATACAAAAATATTAATCATGTAGTCATAATTAATAATGATAGGGATATTCTGAAAAATAATTATTATTAACTGTCAAGATTGAAAAATCATAATTTTAACGCAGATAGTTTAATAAATTTTTAAAATACCCTTCAAACACGTGGTCAAAATCAACCAAATGAATTAGAGATGTGAGCAGAAATATCGTATGCGTTATTCTATAACTTAGAACTAGCTTCGAGGAACTTTGGAAGGAGAAACAAAAAGAAAGAAGCATTTCAAAAACATTCTCCGAATCGAATATAGTTTACGTGCCGTGGGGCAGCCCAAATTTTCTTACAAATTGATTTTTGCTATACGAAAATCAACAAGATGAATTAGAGATATGAGCAGAAGCATCATATGCCTTGCCCCACCACTTGGAGCTAGCTTCGGGGGACTTTGGCGGGAGAAACAGAAAGAAAGAAAGTATTTGAAAAGTATACTTTGAATCGAATACAGTTTTACGTGTCGTAGACCGATTCATATTTTCTTATAAATTGTTTTTTGCTATGTGAATCTAATTAATACATGGATTGCAATTTTTGTGAATCCTTTGGTGGTAAGAAACGGAAAAATCGCGCCTTAATTTCCGTTTCTTGGAGGGTTTACTACTTTTTAATTAAAAGTTGAAGAACAATATTCCATTTTTAGGTAGTGATCATGAAACCCTTTTTTTCTTTTGTACTTTTTTTTTTTTTTTCTTTCTCAATATTCCTTGCAGCTGAATAATGCTGCTAACTTTTTGGTGCGAGTGCGACATTAATTGCCAGTTTTCTACGAGAAGTTGTCTTCTGATTTGATGTCCAAGAGTCTATATATGGTCCCTGTGATTGAACTCAAATGCATTACGTTTCATTCTTTTTCATTAATTTAAAAATGTTCTCTTCTGCAAAAGAATAAAAAATGTTCAGACATTATTTAATTTTCGTATAATTCTTATTTACAAATCAACGACGCAGTGAGTGCAATATAATTATTATTTGATTGATGATTATCTTTGAATTATATATCAATTAATAATCACATGATAAATATATTATATTTATTTTAAATTTATTTAGGGATTAACAAGGTCTAATCTAATCTAGGATTTCCGACCAATTCCTTATGTCTTATCCTATATTTTGACTTATATGAGGTGGAAGATCAAGATTTTGGTAGTAACAAGTTGGTTGATGAATTTAGAACCATCTACGGATGACAACGGGGGCGAGTTTGGAACGAGTTCGCCAAAATTCAAGAAAAGCCTCGTCGAGAAATTTTTGGACTCAAATCTAACTCGGATCCGATATCCATTGGGTTGGACTAGATAGATCTGATTAATATTTTTGAAATATTAAAAAAAAAAAATAGTGACACTCCCATAACTTTATAGATATGGGATAATATAATTATTGAAAGGTTAATTTTCTTTTGTAAATTTATATGTGCATTATTTAGGCATTGAAATATTAAATATCTTAAACTATGTATTATTTATATAAAAATTAAAACGTTTAGTACGCACATTAGTTTATGTGTTACTAAATTTTCTACAACGTACATTAATTTATTAATACTCTTTATTTATTTTTTTCAAAGTTTGGTAAAGTTTTTTTTAGACTTGTTATTATCTAAATTTATTATCGTAAACTTATTAGTCAAATTATTATTTAAGTTCATTATATAGTCTTCTTTTTCAGCCATAAATTTTTTTGTGATTTAATTTATTTATTTCATAAACATGCATAAATTTAACTAATTATTAAAAAAAACACCTCAATTCCTTAAAAAAATATGTAGGCAGAATCAGGTCTGTTCAGGGAACTCAACCGAGCCAACTATGGGCATAAATCTATATATTAAAATAAACCCAATTAGAGTTCATTTAAAGACGTAAGACCACACCATTACCAATCAGAAATAATACTGGACCAATTCTGAACTGGGCTTTTTCGGCTAGTTCGTGTCAGTCCTAGTCTAACCCGACCCGCTGTACATTACGGATAATGGGGTCCATCATCTAACTACTAGATATTAAGATTTATGCCCATTGGGCTAGGCCCAAAATGGGCGGCGTAACGTCATGTAAGTGTGGACGAGTATCTTGGTTTGGCTAGGCTCAAAGAGTATACAGGCCTGCAAAATTGGCCCAAAAACAAGAAACCAAGCACTAGAGCATATTCAAAGAGTATCTTTTTCCAATCTAAGGTAACAAAGGAGAATTATGACAGAAGACATGTTAACTGAATCAAGTTCCCACGAATACATACCGGGTAATGAATTTCAACCTAAACCAATGCATTCTGTAAGAGCATCAAGAGCTTTCACTTCTTCATTGCGTCGATCGCAGCTTTTTTCCTGTCACAACGACGATTGCATTAGAAGCTAGAGCAAGGTCTCAAGACAAGGGAGTTACGACCAATGCAACAAGCGTACAAGACCCTGAAAATATATTCAATGAAATGTGGCTCAGACAGCACAGTAAAAGCTAGGGTACCGGAAATGATTCCAACGGCTTTGTCCAAAATCATGGAAGTTCTAGCAATGCCAGTTGCCTTGCTTTTCCATTTACCTGCCTCTGCTAGCAGCCAAATATTACATCTTGCAAATCATTGCTAAGATATAAAATGACTGCAATGTGGATATCATAACTAATGATTCGTCGTTTTCTGTCATGGGACATTCCCTCATCTCATCCAAGTGGAGAATATAGTGTTCGATAATCTAATCCAAAGCTTTCCACCCCAGCTACCAGAATTAGGCTAACTTCAACCAGACCTCAACTTGTTCAGATAATAAGTGGCCTGCTGACTTGAAAGTTAAAACTCAACATGCTGATGTGAAACATACCAATCACGTTCACTTACTGATGAAAACAGATGCAAATCCTCAAAATTCTATACATATACCATGTTAAAGTCGAACGATTACTAATTTACTCGTTCCATTTGAGGGCAAAAGGTGTAACTTCTAACATATGCATGTGGATAATCTAAATCACAGAAAATAACAGTACACTAATTCGTTTTAAGTGTTCATAAATCCAACTCAGTCGACTACATACATTGTTTATTGCATACTGGAATTATGATCTACAGATGATTACGCATATTGCTGCAGGGAGAAGATGCATAGAGAAGAGAAATTCTTATCTTAGCCAAACTAGCAGCAGATTACACATCCAATTTCTGCTCATCAATCACTGCACAAAGACAAACCGAAAACATTACCAGTAATCAAAGCAACTGAAAAAAATAAGACATCTATTATTTTCAATTTTGAAAAGAAATTTGTCTGAATAAAATCTGCAGCCAAGTGAAAACCACTGGTCTAGAAACCTGAATTCAACTCAATTTTGAAGAAACTCCCCGGCATTGTCAAATCTACATCCACAAGAAACACTCTACACAAGCTGTAAATGGAAAAAGTATCCAGACAAATTCAACAAATGGAGAATCAAGAAATCACTTCTCATTACAGTGAAACGAATCCAAAGTACCAATTCACCAACCACTACACTTCATATCCCAAGAACAAAAATAAGACAATTACAGCCCAACAAGAGAAGAAAACTTCAATCTTTGAACTACTTCTTTTTGCCTTTTCCAGATTTTCTCTTAGGAGGAAGCACAATCTCTCCTTTGAGCACCGGAATTTCCATAAATTGATCAAGCCCACTAAATTTCTTTCGGAACTTTTCAACTTGGTCGGCATCGATAAGAAGTTGAGTGCGGCTACCCAGGTAAAAGGGGTGGTTGCCGGACCACACATCAACCACATACTCTTTCTTGGTTCCACCGGTAGTCATCACCAGCTCCCCGTTGCAGTACACTTTCGCATCCTCGTAGAACTCAGGGTGAATGTCCTTCTTCCGGCAGCTCCACCGCATCTGATTGCCGCCCACTACTCCCTTCACCTGTGAATTCCAAGAAAAAACAAAAATTGTTGAGAATAAGTCACTAAATTGATTTTCCAAGATGGGTTTTTTTTTGTAATTAATATAAATTTACCTTGTTGTTGAGGGAGAGTGAAGGGGATAGGTTCTTGTGGAGGAATGTGTTGGATAGAGTGAGCACCATTTCTCTTGGTTCTTTGGGGAAGACGAGAGATAGGCTATTTTTGAGTGAATGTTTATGGATAGGAATTTTAGTGGTGCTGATATTACAGAAATATCCTTCTCTCCCTCCGGCATATACCTTTATTTCCTCCTCTTTTTTTTTTTTTTTTTTTGAATTTTTTATTTTTAAATCACATCCATCTTCCCGAAGATTTGCAATTATCGATACTACTTTATTATTTAAAAAATTATCAATAATCTTCTAATTTTGATAATCGTATAATAATTAGCCCAATCTATTATGTTTTTAATTATTTTTTTACGATAAACTAATCAAAACGCCCTTATAGATTAAGATTAATAATTTTATTATTTTTAAATTTTTTTAATGAATTGAGTGGGTAACTTTATATAAGTTTTTTATCCGTCCCGTCTAATATCCTTTACAAATTTTTAATTTTTGTTTAAAAAATACAGTAACGGCAAAATTAACAATTTTGTACATTTATTTAAAAATTACATAATTTTATCAAATATCATGAGAATATTTATAATTTTTCAACCGATAAGAGAGTATTTACTATTATGCCAAACCTCAATGATAGTCGTTGTAATTATTTTTTTCTTTTACCTATCTTTCTTTCTTACTTTGGGTTGAATAAAATAGTAATTATGGTTACCACCCTTTTAAGTATATCTAATATTGTAAACTCCATAATATTTATAAAGTATCCAAAAAAATTCAACTGACTTAACATCGATGGTAAAATTGTTATAAAATATCACCCATTGATGTGGTATTTACGACTGTTAGAAAAAATCATTGAAAATTTCCAAATACGTTTAACATTGTAGGTTTAGTTTTTAAGTTGAGATTTTAAATTTATTAATTTGATTTGTTACTCATTTTAGTAAAAACTAAAATAAGTAATAAATCGAAAACAATAAATTTAAAATAAACTACAATTAAACTCTTGAAAGGAAAGATCTATGCTATATTATTTTTCAGTACATTTTATTTTATTTTTTAATATAATTTTTTTTTGTTACAAGCGTATATAACAACTTAAACATTATATAAGCATAATTTAAACGGATATTTTCAATAGTCATAAAGACCACATCAGCTCAAGTCTAATAATTTTACTAACTGTATTAAGTTAGTTGGATCTTTTTGGTATGTTTTAAGTATTATTGGGGTACTTTCAACATTGAATATATTTCGAGGATTGTAAATATAATTAATCATTGAATAAAGTACCTGTTAATGATTGATGTTAGAATTGATAATCGGATAAATTACGTCAACACCTCCTAAAACTAAGTCTAATTATTCTCTTATTTTTTTGTAAAATTATAGACAGGCTTCTCGAGGGTATAAATGTAATTTATTATAAATTTTGGCTCTCTGAAAGACTCAATATATAAATCATATAATATTATGGAGTATATATTTTTTAATTTTATTAAAAAATTAATTATGATTTTAACCTTATAAATGATCAATGTAATTTACATTGAATAATATTATAATGATGGCCGAACAAAGGTAAACATGCATGAGTTCTATTATGGAGCCAAGTAATTGAAAAGTAAAGAATAAAGAGAGAGAATGGCTCTAATATTTTTGTAAACTCGAAATATAAAGTAAAAAATAGTTTATTATTAAATTATTTTTAATAGAATTACTTTTTTTTAAAAAAAAAAACTCCTAATTTTAGGTTAGGAAAAATAGATTTGAAATTGGCTAAAATTTATATAGGCTCAAAGCCCATGACTCAAGCTAAAAAATACCCTATCATGCTAGTAATAATCTGAAAAATTATCAAACCAAAAAGACAACTATATTCAAATTGTGGTCGAAAACGATGGAATTTTGTGGCAAATGACGGCCCCTCCTCATGACGAAACAGTGGGTGGCTCGTCCCGTAACTCCAATCTAATAAAAAGTTATGGTCGTTTAAAGTTTCACAATCAAATTATATAACCATAACACTAAATCTTCAAGTTACACGTATTCAATCGCTTCAAAAATACATTCACATTTTGTTCTACATCGCTCTATTTCAAGTAATTCTCAATCGTTTCATATTCTATGGTTTAGTAAGCCAACTACAATGGATACGTATTTGCCAACTATTGATTACTTACTCGTTGAGTTCCATTATTTTATGTAATTACTAAAAATATATAAATACCTCAAAATTGATTATCCTTTTGGAATTAACATGCAATTGGAACTCATGTTTGTACTCATAAACTTCCTCCAATAACAAAACCATACTATTATCAAATCTTTATAAATTTTCAATTATAAAGTACTCAGCAAAATATCTCAAATACATACATCAACGGTGATTAATTGAAAATAAGTATTTACAAAGGTCCATCATAACTTAATAATTATGGACAAATTATATCGATATTTCTTAAAATTAGGGGTAATAATATAATTTTTTTTTTTTTGTAAAATTATGAGTATACCTCTTAAAGTTATAAGTATAAGGAATAGTTATATCCACACACCTCTAATCTATGGTCTACTTACACAAACTATTATTTCTTAAAAAAAAAAATTACACACCCACCAAAGAGCAACATCATTTTCACTAACATTTTTATTTTTTAAAAAATTACACAAACACCCCTAAAAATGTTAACAACATTATACAAACTACCCATGCTTTTTGATTGTTTGGGGTGATTTATGTAGTTAAGTATAAAGACAAAAATAATTTGTATAAATAGACTATAAATCAAGGACTGTAAATGTGAACTATACCAATACCTCTTCGAAGAAAAAAGCATTCATGAACATCCCTTGATATACGTTGCATCAATATTTCTGAATAGATGTAATTGTAATTTTATAAAAAATATAAAATATTTATATAATTACACATGATTTTAAGATATAAAATTGTAATTTACCCAAATTTTTATTTAAAGATATTCTCCACGTCTCAACCAACTTTGATAATCTTAAATATTATTAAATTAAGTCAACATAAATTCGGTAGGGTATGAGACCATGCCACTGGCTGACACACAGCCCTACTATGAAATTCCAGTCAAATTAGATATTCTAATTCTACTAAAAGATCATTCCTAGTAACAAATCTTGTGGCTAATAAAGTGTAATAAAATAGCAAGAGAGGTGGCGGACCACTGGATCTTCCAGTTTCTGTAATTCCCAAGCAAATATGGGAGTCTGAACCAACTTCCACAAATGGCTCTCATCAAACTCACACACTTGCACATTCTATTGCCTCAATGCTTGAATTAATTTCGATTCTCCCATTTCCATACTCTTTCTGGAATGATACCTTTCCCAGTTTAACTTTACAACCACACGATTTTCGGAGGCTTCTTGTTAGATTCACAGGCCCACCAAGACTGATTCACAACTCTTTACTTCACTTTGCTACACCATCTCACACGTTTTCTTCTTCATTTTCTCTCTCTTGATCTTCACATGCATTAAGACTGTGTTACAGTTCAGTTTACTTTTATCAACCTTGGTTCTTGAATATGCGCCTTACAAGCGTTCCGCTTTCCAAGATTTTGTGAACTGCGACCTTTCTTGTAATCCGCCTGTTGTTGATTCTTGTTAAAGGAAGTGTCTCGTGATCTGGGTTTTTGTTGTTTTTCGTGATTCTGGGGTGAAGTTTTAGTGGGTAAAGGTTGGAACTTTTCCACTTCAAGATTCTAGCTTTTCCTGGGGAGTTTCGTTTAGTATTTGAGATCTTTGAGAAAAAGTAGTTCTGCTTTCCTGGTTCTCGTGGGCTGTAAGATTTCATACTCATTGATTTTCCCTTATTTTTATATTGTTGAACATTTGGTGAATCAT
>NC_026151.1:3627999-3629834 GCF_000512975.1 Sesamum indicum
TGCGACCATTAAAGCTAAGATTCTGCCTGCGCGAACCAATGGGGGTTTAAGCAACGGAGAAAATGGATTTTGGGGAGAAAAAATTAGAGGCAGTTTGAAAGACAAGGTTTTTGGAAGAACTCGACAGAATCTGAGTGGGAAAAGGTCAGGAAATTTGAAGCCCGGAGTCACCGTCTCTGTTCTTACGCGTGACATTAACAAAGAAATGGTGGTAAGAAAGCACCCCTTGTTCATAAACTTGGTTTTATGCAATGTTTTGTGGCTGTCGTTTGATTGGAACAATGGTTGCAGGCATTTGAATCTTCGTCATTCTTTGAAGAGAATCCGAAGGCAGATCCTGGAACAGTTGCCTCAATAATCTTGGGTGGAGGTGCTGGAACTCGCCTTTTTCCTCTTACAAGCAGGAGAGCTAAACCAGCAGTAAGACAAGATTTTTATTTGAGTTGCTTAACTGTATTTTTCTTGTGTTGGTTCATTCTTATATAGATGTCATTTTCACTTATGATTAATGTATATTGGTTGCTGATTAGGTACAAGAATTAATATTTGTACAATCTGTAGGTTCCAATTGGTGGCTGTTACAGGCTAATTGATGTACCGATGAGCAACTGCATTAACAGTGGGATAAGAAAGATTTTCATTTTGACTCAGTTCAACTCTTTTTCCCTTAATCGGCACCTTGCTCGGACCTATAATTTTGGAAACGGCGTGAATTTCGGGGATGGTTTTGTGGAGGTGAGATGTGAAATGACTGAAAGCTTTATGGAGTAATTGGCTATGATTTATAGTACTTGATTTGAACTTAATTTCTGGAAGTTTTTCATTTGCTGTCAGCAAATAATTTTCGCTAGATGGACTAATTACTTTTGTCCTATACGATAGTATGAGTTCTTGTTTTTCTTGTTCAGTTTCGGACCCACAACTGTTTGTCACAATTTTGAAGCGTATGTATTTTGGACATAGGTTCTAGCTGCCACGCAGACACCAGGGGATGCAGGAAAGAAATGGTTCCAAGGAACAGCAGATGCTGTTCGACAATTTATATGGGTTTTTGAGGTGCGTGGTTAAATATTGTTGTGAAATCATTTTTGGGAAGGAATAATTTGGTGGGTCTTAATGTGTTCGTAGGATGCCAAGAACAAAAATGTTGAGCACATATTAATTTTGTCGGGGGACCATCTTTACAGAATGGACTACATGGATTTTGTTCAGGTACTCTGGTGACTTGAGGCAGTATCTTCACGTCACTTTATGTTCTTAATCAAGACTTCACTAATGATGAATAATGTGCTTGCAGAAACATATAGATACAAATGCAGACATTACGGTTTCGTGTGTGCCCATGGATGATAGGTGTGTGCTTGATCCATCCTTTCAACTTTGATGTTAGCGCATCTCCTACTTCATGCTCAGGGACTTGTTAGAGATCCACAAATGAGTTCATAGATATACGAACTTTGTAGCATAAAAACTTTATAAATTTTTCGAAGATGGATTACTGAGTTTGTTCAATTGTTTTCCGACAATGCAGCCGAGCCTCAGATTATGGGTTGATGAAAGTTGATGAAACGGGCCGTATCATTCAGTTTGCTGAGAAACCAAAAGGCTCTGTTCTGAAATCAATGGTAAAGTCTCCACTGGCGAGCAGAAGTTGCTGAGCTTTATGTACTCTATGACATTTGTCATTCATAATTGGGTTGAGGAAATTCAGTCTTGCTGTTTATACTGTAAATATCCATCTCACATTCTATCTCTCACTTGTTCTTTCCATCATTCTTTACACCATGTGATGATGTCTCTGCAGCAAGTCGATACCTCTCTCTTGGGACTTTCTA
>NC_026151.1:3629844-3637988 GCF_000512975.1 Sesamum indicum
TTACGTGTTTAGGACTGATGTCCTATTGAAGCTTCTGAGATGGACATACCCGTCATGCAATGACTTTGGCTCCGAAATCATTCCTTCAGCTGTGAAGGATCATAATGTTCAGGTGATATTGGGATCAGCAATTTTTGTAGGGATGTTTTAATTTGGTTTTCTGTATTGAATTTTTCGATTCATCCTGTTACCAGGCATATTTATTTAGTGACTACTGGGAGGACATTGGAACCATAAAGTCATTCTTTGATGCCAACTTGGCCCTCACTGATCAGGTCAGTCTCACTGTTGCTGATTTTTTTTCTGAGAACCGTTTTGCTAAAATCTGATAAAATATAATTGCCAATTTGATCTGCATCTGGCGATTTGTCAAAAAATTCTAAGACAAATATTAATTCAACGATATGGGTTGTGAAAAGACTAGCATTGCTTGCAATAAGGAGGAGCATTACACATAATGCCGAAAGTTTCGGGCTCTGTATCTAAATCTGCAAGCTAAATGCGGGTCATGTTCTGTTTCAGTCTCCAAAGTTCGATTTTAATGATCCGAAGACTCCTTTCTATACATCTCCAAGATTCTTGCCACCTACTAAGGTCGAAAAATGCAGGGTATGCTGCTTATCTTTCATCTGTAGTGCTTTTCGCTTCTTGTTCTGGCATATCTGATAAAAGTGTTTCTTCCAGATAGTGGATGCAATAATTTCACATGGTTGCTTCTTGCGGGAATGTAGTGTTCAGCACTCTATTGTAGGTGTAAGATCACGCTTAGACTATGGTGTTGAGCTTAAGGTAAATTCTATACCTTGAGCTCTAAAAATCATTTCCTTTTAGTTCTAGACATCTTTTGCAGCTGAGGAAATGACTTCTTCCTCTGTGTTTCAACGTGGTTTTTGTTAATAGACCATGGTTTTTAATGAATGTTGGGGCAACATGCTCGTGGGTGTTCTTTGTTAAGCTAAAAAAGTACGATTCCTGAAAGAAAAAATCTTGCCTTTTTCAGGATACTATGATGATGGGTGCAGATTATTATCAAACGGAATCTGAAATTGCATCTCTTCTGGCAGAAGGAAAGGTTCCTATTGGTGTTGGACATAACACTAAAATCAGGTAAGATTCAGATTAAAGTGTGTTTGATAAAAACTCGGAAAATGCTGCCTTCGATTTAGATTATGTGCATTGTCCTTTCCAGACTGACTCATCGTCATTGCTTTTTCTTGAAGTAATTGTATAATTGACAAGAATGCAAAGATTGGAAAGGATGTCATCATTGCAAATAAAGATGTAAGTTTCTAGTTACTCTATCTACAACTTGTTGACGAAGAAGAAAAGTTCAATCTGTACTGATAAAGTTTCTGGTTTGCCGGATGCCTCAGTGTGTTGAAGAAGCCGACAGGGCTGATGAAGGATTCTACATTAGATCAGGCATCACAGTTATACTGAAGAATTCCACCATTAAAGATGGAACAATCATATAAAGGAATCTTTATACTGGGTTGACCCACTGTAAGAAGCTGACACTGCTTTCTGCTTGCATAGATAGTAGAGTCCAATTTTCATGGGTGAATAAGTAACTAGTCTACCCTGTATGTAAGAACTAGAGAACACTAGCTTCTTGACATTAATACCTGAATAAATGTGAGCTTTTGGCTTTCCTAGGTTAAGTAAGATAAAAATCTAGTTCAGTTCAGATACCCTTTGAGGTGTAAACATGTAAAAGAATTCTCGATTTTGAGAAATAATACTGACACTCTTGTAATCATGTTTTCTATTACAGATGCTTTGTGCCATTACTGACCTGTATTGTCTTCAAAATCTGAGTCTTGCCCATTACTGACCTGTATTGTCTTCAAAATCTGAGTCTTGCATATTTCTCGCGAATCTTGTTGAGTTTCTGTGATTGATCTGCAATCAGACTAGCTGTCGAAGGGTTTTCGCTAAACACAATCTCATAGCCATCAGAAAAGTCATCCATCCCTTCAGTCAGAAGTTGCCAGAACAAGCCGCCGGCTGCTACGCCTCCACTTCCGGCCGATGAATATATTGCTGAATAAACCATATTAAACAGGTCATCTCTCTTGTACGTGTCATATCCAGCATCCTTGGATGACTTTCCAAACTCTGCAAACAGAACCGGCTTCTGCAGAACGGTCTGCGCATCTTGAATGTGGCTGTTGAGCCAATCGTTCAAGAACAAGAGCTGGGCTTCGTCGCTTTGGCTGGTTAACCTGTTCATCAAACAGAAGGAATATTAATTTTCCAGGTTTGGCCATGTGAACTGAGACAGGTGAGGTTACAGCAATGGTTACCATTGGTCTGGATATGAGTGAACAGTGGCAAAATCTATGTCTGAAATCCGGTTGTTTGTAATGAAATCTGTTCCCACTTGAAACTGTGGATTGTTTTGCTGCTCGTGGGCATCTGATTGGCCATAAAAGCCTTCTAGCCCGGCTTCCAGCAGGTGATTACGGTCTATAGATTTCAGGTAAGAAGCCATCTCTGCGATCCAGGCCTGGGGGAGAGAGAACCACCGTAGTTAGCTCCACCTGCATTTATATCTACTTAATCATTATCAGTGGAGGTTAATTGCAATTGGCACCCCCATTTCGTTCTTAGTGTGCTATAGTTTAGAAATTTGATGAGTTACTATTTTTTTTAGGGGAATAATTTATTTATTTATAATATCACAAGAGGATAAATTGCATTAAACTCGTTAAAAATATAATATATTGTACCAATATATGTATTAAATAAATCTAATATATTTGTAAATATTGTTTCATGTGGTCCGGGTCCAAAACCAAAGACCCGCCCAAACCCTACCAGGGTCGTAAAACCAAAAGCCATCTCCAACTCCAACCACAGTCAAGTCCATAAAATCAAACTCGTCCAAATCCCAAAACCAGTCAATTAGATCCAAACCCGACCCATTTTAAACAAATTAAGGAGGGGACTCTACTTGACCCGCTGTATTTGTCATTCCTAGTGATTGGTGAAGTTTAACAGATTCAAGTGCCAATCACAAGACCACTAGTGAGTGGGTGTGTGGGTTGGAAAAGTAGGTGAGGTGTTGGGTTCAATTTGAGCCAGAAAATCAAGAAAAGCAGCTGTTGATAACAAGCAAAAATAAGTGGCCATAAAACCTGTATGGTGCTGCCTGATGGATCTCTGCTGCACCTTGGCTCATTCATAAGCTCCCACGCCATTATCGTAGGATCATCTTTGTAAGCAATTCCCGTGATGCTGTTTTCTCTTGTCAGAACAGCCTAATTATCAAGAAGACTCCAAACTTTAAGAACTTACATTAATCATCATCGCTCCCCGGATAAATATGTAAGAAAGTAAAATGAACTATGAGTAAAAGAAAACAAGAACATCGACCATTGATTAAGGAGGATCTGAAGTTGTGACAGAAACCTGTGTTTCCTTACTTTAATGTGGTTCTTGTAGTACCCCTTCACTGCTGAGTTCGTGAAGAAATCATCATCAGAAGATAAGTTCTGGCCCTGATTTCTTGCCCAGTTCACGTACTGTTTCTTCCCTCCAGAATCCTCATAATTGTTCACCAGGCTCAGTATCAGCTTAATCCCATATTTTCCAGCTTCAGACACCACAAAATCCAGTCCCTGTCACGACAAACCTGTCAGGAAAACGAGAATGCCTGAAATCTGTGATCAAAACACGAGCCAGACCTGGAACATGTGTTCATTGTAAGAGCCTGGAGAATACTGCAACGGAGAAAATCCGCCGTCCCTGAAAGCCCAAGTTCTTGCAATTTCCAGGCCATGATTTGCAGCTTGTTGAAATGCAGAAGAGATTTTGAATCTCTGAGATGGATCAGAAGCCACGTACATTAACCAGTAGGAATTGAATCCGTGACCGTAATACCGGCTGCCGTTGAGGATGAAATGCTCTCTCTCCACTGTGATGAATCCATCTTCTGCTGTGGCCTGGAAATGCGACTTCTGTGTGTGGATCAAGAAAGCAAGCAAGAATATCAGACCCCAATTCTTCATTTTTGTACTGTCAACAAGTTTTCTATAGTTTCTCTTTGATATTGTAATTGCCATGTCTTGAATTTATGATTCTGTCTCTACTTTTACTTTAATCAAAAGGTATCATAAGGTTCTGTGGTTTGTGCTTTAAATTTCTTCACAACAATGAAAACGTATATAGTAAATGTGGTTTCCCTAATTTCATTTCCCTTAAAGACAATATTAGCGACAAATATAGCCAGAAATGGAAATTCAGTCCTGCAATGGAAGTATTTTTGGTTTTGCATGGATTGATTTTAGCAATTCAGTCATGTAACTTTAATATTGCGTTATTCCAATCTTTTTTCGACCAATTTGGCTGGAAAACTACATATGACTTGCACGTGACCTAATTAAATTGCAAATTTTAATTCCGTAAATTAATCATGCAGGACTAAAAATACCAACTCTTACTCAACAATTAGTGCAAGACCAATAATGCCAACCCTCCCTAAGTTAGGGCAATAAAATTGCAATTTAATTAGGTTATGAGCAAGTCACATACAATTTTTTAGTCAAGTTAGTCAAAAAAAGAATAAAATTATAAAAATCAATTAATTTAAAAAGAAAGTTACCAACTCTAAATTATGAGACTAAAATTGCAATCTTGCCTTTAAAAAGACAATGCATTTACAATTGTCTAAATTTCATTATTTATCAAGTAGTTTTTCCACTTTTGTGCCATCTCATCATGTATTTGATTGTTAGTTGCCATTAGTAATTGAGTGGACTGAGTAGCAAGAGGAAAGCCTGACAAGCATCATGATCATTATCATCATGTATAAATTGAATTAGATTAACTAATAAAATACTCCATGAAAACAAAATTTCCAAGGAATCTATATTACATACTTTTTGTGGCACGTAAAATCTTTCTTTTGCCACCACCGGTATCATAATAAATGAGCCTTTTTCTTGAACCACAAGCTCTAGGACTAGTCCACTCAACTTTGGTTGTATTCTAAACTTTTACATGCCACATTTTGATAATTAAGACCTTTCGTACATAGGTAAAAAATGTTGTAAAATTATTATCATACATATATAATGGTACGAATATGTGTATATATGCCGCTAGCAATATTAATCAACTAATATAGAACGATAACAATAATTTGACAGTTCAGCACAAAAAGCCCACGCACAAACACAACTCTAGTAAACAAAATGATGATCAACTTCAATTGATGATTTATAGAAATTGGTAATATTACATCTGGTTGTATAAGTACTCAAAAATTTTGATATTATGTACAACTAGTTGTACAAGTACTCGTTTATGTCATAAAAAGTCGGATTCGACCCACCTCGCAAATTTGAATTAAAAGTTTGTAATATGAAAGGGCAAAGTTCGAATTTCCAATTTCACTCATAATATTATCTTAATGAATAGGTTATTATTATGAAATAGACAGACATTTGAGGTTGTGGTATGAAATGGATGGGAGGGCTGTTTCCAATATGTTGTCACCGTCAATGTTACAATAATTTTGAGGTAGCCAATATCCATGCACGTGAATCTTGACAACTAACAGCTCTACAAAAAGTTGCGAACGAAATGGAGTACACGAGACTCGGAATCTTTAGTGTATGTATGTTTCCAATGTTACAATGGTGTCCGTTCCCAAAGTCCTACACAACTGCCAATAAACAGACTCCCATTGCAGTGTAAGAAAACGGGGTTATCTGTCTGAACTATATTATATTCACTTTTCTGCATATCAACTGATGCATGGTTATTGAATTACATTACGCATTGATATGAAGATAAAGCATTTCACTAACACATTTTCAGTTCTCCCATCTGGTGATATTAGGGAGAATGCACCTCATCTCCAAGATGAAAAAATAAATTGATTTAAACAAATACATCCCTGGATACTATTGCCTAATGCATTGTATTCACCTCTCCTCAGAGTTGAACCTGTTCCATGCCGCCTGTCGTAGATAGAGCATTGAGCGTCTGTGAGATGTATAGCCAAGCGAGAAAGTAACACGAGTATAGAAACAAAAACCCATTGAGGCAAATACTGTCACTTGAAGTTGCTACTTTCTTCATGTGGATTATCCTAATTTACACTTCAGGTGTTACTGACTTTACAGCGACGTGATGCTACAAGATGTGCATCAACTGATTACCGGAAGAATTTCGCATATGTATTTTTTCTGAATGGTAGCTCCTCCTTGATGCACTTTGTCAGGATGCGCATAAAGAGTTGCCTTCCTGTAAGCTTTCTTTACAGTTTACAGCAGCAGTTGTTACGATCTCTGTCAGGGAAATAGGCTGCCGGCCGCTGTCTGGCCCAAGGATCTGAAAATGAAAATGCTTAATGCATTTGGCTTCCAGATTTGAAGACCAAAAAAGTTATAAAGATGCCTCCAAAATCTTATTATCACTTGTAATAGAGTTAAGCAAGCTCAAACCATAACACATTTAGTAGCAATTTATTCCACCAGTAATACACAACAAGACACCCCCAATTTGGTCTTCAAATCATGATCTGGATACCCAAATATAGACTAAAAAAAACTTGGTAATAATTGTAATAGTATATCAGGAGCATACGGTAAGAAATGCATACATATCGCAAGGTCGAGAGAAGTGCATTGCAAGTTCCCCTACTTTTGCGTGGTCCATCTCTTAATATCAGCATCAAATGATTCAGCTAGTCTCTGCAATAAGACACAGAGTCTTGTCATAATACAAATCTACAGGGATTTCGTCAGTCATTGTAATTCAAATTTGTCGTAAGAGAAATTGTATTTCTCTCAGCCTGCTCTTTTCGGGCAAGTGGATCATGTATATTCTTCTCTGAAAGTGCTTTTGCCTGAAAGGTACAAAGAATGAGTTTGATTGTGACAAAAATTACATGTGTAACGTTTAGCAATTGTTTCAAAGATCAAGTGGAGAAGTGCGTACTGCTTGCTCCATTATCCTCCGATGCCTCTCTAATCTTGCTTCACATCTCGGCACTGATTCAGTACTCATCCATTTTCCAGATCCTGCAGGAAAGTTTGATCCATCATCTTCTGCCATACAAGTGAAGAATCTATTTGTGTAAAGAAAAATCAGTCAGACTAATATACGAACTTAGGAAGATAAGAACCTTTCTGTGGGGTATCTGTCAGCCTGTGTTCTTTGCTTTCTCTAGAGCAAGCTCACGGGCCTCTGTTGTGGCTCTTTCCGCTGCAGCTCATTCTGCTCTAAGCTTGACTTGTGTGGAGGCCTTATCAGCCGATTGCTTCACCAAAGAGGCTTTCTCAAGCTTCTCCTAAGCCTCTACCAGAACTCTTTGTTGAACTCTCTCCAGCTTCAGCAAATGCCCTCTCATGAGGTTCTCGTATTGCTCTTTCTATAGCTATTTTATCCTTTTCCCACTAAAGCCCTCTTGATAGCTTCAATACATTGCTGGTTCCAACAAGATTCTCCATTTCCTTTCCATGTTTAGGCCTATTCCTAGAGCTCTTTCAATACAATGCTAGTTCTAACTGCTGTTGTGCGAGAACATCTTATGAAATGTGAATTTTCCTCAAATCAGCACAAAAATTCTAATTCTATAGAATTGCAAGCCTTGAGGGACAAAAAAGATATTCTCTCGATGGAAACTGAAATTTGGGTTTGCAGCTTTCAAGGATATCTAAAGGTCGAGATGCTCTTTCCGATCACATAACTCAGATTGCTTCGACACTCAGCAACATCAAATTGATTTCTGCCAGGAATGAGGTATGCCTCTTAAGAACCCTTATGTTGGATTGGGCACCGGGACACAGAATTCTGCATTCAAAAGTAAGTTTTTGGGCATTGATTTTGCTGGAAAACTGTATTGGATAATGGATTTCGATACAAATTCTTGTATACTTGTGAACGAAGTTGACGAACTACATAAAAATGGAATGACTTCCCAAGAACTGAAATAAGATACTTGTTCGAAAATTTCGCATTGACTGAAAGAGAATATATTTGGATAACAAAAAGCTCAGAAGCATACTCGTAGTGGGCTTCCCATCAATCTGATACTGAAATCAAAAGATTAATGGATTCTCTCAAAGATGACGAATTAAAAGATACTTGGAGGATACATTTTTTCAAAGACACATAGGTCATAAGGGCTC
>NC_026151.1:3638009-3641779 GCF_000512975.1 Sesamum indicum
GAAGCCAAGTCAAATTGACATGAATTTAAACAGTCCAATGATTTGAGCGGCAAAATTATTGAAGCTCAAACACGGTTATAATCTATTAAGTTAAAAACAACTGACTATCTAAAGAAGCGCAACAAAGGGAAATCAATAGTTGAAGACAAAATGTACAGATGTAAATGCTTAGAGCCTATTCTGTCAGCAAAATTTGTGTTACTTGCCATAGAACATGCTTATCCCCCATGGAGTTTAACTTACAAGGTAATGACAAATGCAATGTCAGGAGAAGGGAAAGCAACATCACTTTACATAGGTAAGGAGCATCAAAATCAGTGGTTGGACATGACTTCTCCATCATTAAATGTTGAATCAACCATTTGCTAAAGTCATGTCCAGCCACACATTTTAATGCTCCCTACTTATGCAAGATGATGTTTTCTCTATTCTTGAAATTACATTTCCCATTACCTCTTAACTTAAACTCCATATGGAGAAATATATGCTATGGCATGTAAGACAATAGCATTCTGCTGACAAAATAGGCTTTAAGCATTTACATTTGTACGTTTTGCTTTCAACAATTGATTTTGCCTTGTTGTGCTTCTATGGAAAACTGGTTGTCTCCAACCTAACAAAAGCATTGTATATGAGCTCCAATAATCCAATAATTTTATTGCTCTAGTCATTGGGCTATTTAAATTCATGTAATCTTGACCTCGCTCTAGGAGAGATAGGTGAAGCTCTTCTTAATTTCACCTTTCAGAGTCCTAAGCGACTTTGTATAGTTGAAAAAATGTGTTCTCCATGTGTCTTTTAATAGATTTGTCATCTTTAAGAGAATACGTGGATTTTTTTATTTTAATATTAGATTGATTGAGTATGTTTCTCACCCTTTTATGCATCATAGATACTCAATTTCACTCAATGTGAAATTCTCAAACAAGTATTATTTCAGTACCCCAAGAAATTATTTCATTTTTATGTAGCTCGTCAACTTAGTTCACAAGTATCCAATGGTTTGTACCAGGATCTCTTATCCAATACAGCTATCTAGCATAATCAATGCACAAAAACTCACTCCTCAATGATAAATTCAGTGCCTCGATGCCCATTCCAACAGAAGAGTTTAAGAGGTAGTACCTCATTTGTGGCAAAAAACAATTTGATGTTGCTCATTGTTGGTGCATGTTGAGTTATGTGATTTGCATGAGCATCTTGACCTTGAGATACCCGTGCAAAGTTGCTAACCCAGTTCAAGGTGAGAGAATATCTTCTTTATCCCTTGAGCTTGCAATTCTATCGAATTGAACTTTTTTGTGGAGATTCAAGGAAGATTTAAATTTCATAGGATGTTCTTGCACAAGAGCCATACCCAATCTGTAGTCACAAATTAACTTAAGTCGGAGGGTTTTCTGCATGTTTGAATGAAAAAACAAAAAAAAGGAAGTCAACTTCACTAAATAGAACGGAATACGAAATCGGTAAATGGGCATTCATGTTTTCAGAATAGACTCATCACTTATGTTATGAAAAAGGCACATAGCACCTTTTAATAAAATTAACATACATAGAATATATATTTACTGACAACATCTACATTACCACAAAAAGAATAAAACGAGACAAATTTTGTTTAGTTATAGGATCAAACAAAGTTAGATATATAACCACATCATTATTCGATGTGCTTATGCAGCACAACATATTTTAATGAAATACTATCGTGAATAAAACATGAGAACATTAAGAACAAAGTAAGAAAACACTAAGACCAAGGTTATCAAATAGAAAATGTAAAGTATAGAAGTGTGATCGTGCAGACAATGTACAAACTCTAAAAGGCTCAAGTACTCGTATCAAAGACAAAACACTTAGGCAAGAAAATTGTATAAGGTCTAGAGGATAGAATGAGAATCTGTCTCGAGCCCATTACATGGAAGTGTCTAGCAATCCCATCCATGAAACATATCTCAAAATGGAAGTCACAAAAGATAAAGAATAATCAATACCAAACACATGAGGGAATGCATACATGTAACATGTCCTAAACTGAGATGTGATTTCATGTGTAAACTTTCTCAATACCAAACTTTCTTAATGCAGAAGACAACCATCTAGGACAGAGTATACCTGAAACTAATATCATATCATGGATTCATAATTAAAGTATAAACATCATCATCATTTTGACATTGTATTTCATATGCTTTCACTTAAAATTCCAAATGCGTGGAGTGAGACAATAATAGTTTCTGAATCTGACCCATCCCTCTCTCATTCATTCCGTTCTTTTTTGGAAATAAGTTGTCGAGCTTACGAGTGTCATCCCCGTACTGATGTCATAAATTGCCTTTAAAAAATGCCTAAAATGAATTAATATAAACTCCAGGATTTATATGTATTTTCCTCTGTGAAAAATTAAAAACCAACATGCAACTTATCCAAGTTATGCCACTTGATCCAATGCTGAAACTTAGAACATTAAGCAGTCAGTTAATACAAAACAGAGGAGCCAAGATAAGTTGTTAAGATCTATACAAAATTCAAGAAAACCAAGATCTAACAAAGTTATCAGTTCAAGAATTCATAAAAAGTGCAAATCAGTCCGTATCAGTCAGTAGATGCAATGAATCAACGCAGTCCGGAAAAATAAGGGAGGAAACAATCTGAACAGAAAACATCTTAAATCCTTCCCAGTTTCCACCAAATCACACACATTCATGCCGGAATCAAAAGTTAACAAGAAATGAAGAAAATTGACATTAAATTTCACATGCAACCAAAACAATCAACACAACAAGGATCTAAGAAACTACCTCTGAGAACCATCAGAAACGCTCAAGGGAAAACCATGGCGGAGGTTCTGAAGGAGGAGGCGGAGGTTCTGGAGGAGGAGGTGGAGGTTCTTGAGGGCGGAGGAGGAGGTTGTACGATGGAGGATTTCTGACGAGGGGTTTAGAAAGAAGCAGGCGATAATCAAGAGCGCAAGTGCCATGGATGATATGCGGCGCTGAGAGTGACAGTTCTTTTTATAGTGCAGTAAAAAGCGCAGACATGAGTAGGTCAAAATCAGGTTTCCCAATGAGGACACAACCTGCGAAAATCCAGTGGGCTCAAATCTTTGTCAGTGTACTCTGCCCCCTAATTCTACTACTCATCATCATGTAATAAATAATTTTATATAAAACAAACTATGGCATTTCATGAAATTTCAATTGAACTTTAAAATCTATTTGTTAGGGTTGCAGTGTTTATGCTGAAATAAATTAAACCCTAAAGAATTTCCATTCATGATTTTATTTGTGAGTAGTAAGAATTAAACAAAATTTATATGAGTTTGATTATAAATTTTTTATCATTTCAGAATCATCAATTAATTGAAATTTTTTTAACTGAAGACGATTGTATTCTGAAAAATTCATCCAATTGAATATTTCATGATATATATAGCGTAGTAATTAATCTTCCTGTAAGCTTGATTGTACTTAATTCTCACAATAGTATCTGGAAAATTCATCCAATTGAATATTTCATGATATATATGGCGTAGTAATTAATCTTCCTGTAAGCTTGATTGTACTTAATTCTCACAATAGTAAGATCAATATGAAAAATAGTTATTAACGTAAAATTTAAATCAAATTGAGATGATCACCTGCATGGAATTACTACGTGAATCTGTTGTGTTTAGCATGCACTAGTTACGACAAAAATTGTCTGGTTTAAACTTAGTGTATGGAGTTGCAGGTATAATCAATCCATTCCAGCAGCTCAAGGAGGAATTT
>NC_026151.1:3641789-3651797 GCF_000512975.1 Sesamum indicum
GGGGTCGGGTCGCTGGACCTGATACCCTAAGATCGGGTCGCTAAACCCTTTTTGAATTTCTTACAAGTGGATCCTAATAAAAAGAACAAACGTTAGGCTTGCCGGGTAGCCCCATCTAAGGCCCTCCGATGCTTAAGTCAGAAAAAATGGGGTCGAAAACAATCAGCTAAGAGCGAGTGAGATTAAGAAAATATGATAAATGCACTTGTCAAAATATTCATAAATGCCAGGTGAGCGTCCTAGTGTCAAGTGATCCGACAGCTACCAAGGCGGGTGGGTTCCATGGGTGCGGGTCAGCCCGACCCGCGTCTTCATGCGCGGATCCTGTCCTTAGTTGCATATTCCTTTGAAAAATAGGGATATTTTGATCTTCCGGAAATTACCCTCATCACTGCTCTATTTAATTAATGTTTGTTGTAAATAGTGTGTTTCTCTTTTAGCGGTTTTTAATTAGTGATGCAACTTCTTATTTTGTTTCTCAGTTTTTGAACGACATGGAGCGTTAGTTGATAGTGAGTTAGAGATATTTTGTTGGGGCTTGTGTATATAGACTTTGTTCTCTTCATATGAGGAAACCATTTTATAGAAATAGATGTAGGATTTCCTTGTATGTTCATATCAACATTGCTTCATGGGATCAATATTTTGTTCCCGCCTAGGTATATAAACCTGTAGCTTCTCGTACTCTTCATATGAGAAAACCATTTTACAAAAATAGATCTATATTTGGGAAGGGTCAGGTGCTCACGCTGCTGAACTTCTACAAGTTCATAAAAAGCACAGTCAAAATGGAAAACCTGCTTACATTGCGTTGTAAGAAAATTCATTTGTGCATATCAACTGGTAACACATTATGGCCTTGATGTGAAAATAAGCATTTCACTAGCACAATTTCAGTTCTCCCACCTGGTGATATTAGGGAAATAGACCAGAAAAAATAAATTGAAGTAAATAAATACATTCCGGATAATTTTGCTATTACATTATTATCCACCTCTCCTCTGAGTTGAACTTGTTCCATGCAGCCTGCCATAGATAGAGAAAGAGCAAGCGTGTCGGTGAGATGTAGAACCAAGCAAGACAGTAACACAAGAGTACAGAAATCAATTACATATTTTTGTGATGCCATAGAGGCAAAAACCGTCACTTGAATTTGCTATTTCTTAATGTGGATTATCCTAACTTTACATCTTCAGCTGTTGCTGACTTTATAGCGACGTGATGCTACAAGATGTGCATCAACTGATAACTGGAAGAATTTTCACTTTAGAAAACTTAGGAATGGTTCCAATTCTGACAATCTTGTCAATTTTCCATTTCACTAGTGCAGATATCATAAGATGCTAGCAAGGATACTATTCCACATACTATTACATTTATAAACTTACCTTAGAACGTCGAGAACCTTATCGTCGCATATGTGTTTTGCTGAATGGCAACTCCTCTTTGCTGCACTTCGTTAGGACGTACATAAAAAGTAGCCTTCCTGTAAGCTATCTCAAGGGAAACAATTTTCGCATATGTTATGATATCTATCAGGGAAATAGGCTGCCAGATGCTGTCTGGCCCAAGGATATGTAAATGAAAATTAGTTAATACATCCGGCTTCCAGATTTGAAGACCAAAAATAGTGATAAAAGATGTCTACAGAATCTTCTAATCACTTGTAACAGAGTTAGGCAAACTTAAACCATAACGCATTTAGTAGCAATTTATTCCACCATAATACAAACCAAGAGACCTCCAGTTTTGTTTTCAAATCTTGATATGGAAGGAAGTACCCAAATACAGACTAAAAAAACATGCTGATAAACGTAATAGTAAATCAGTAGCATATGGGAAGAGAATGCATAGTTGCATACATATTGCAAGGTCGAGAGAAGTGCAAGCAAGTTCCCCTCCTTTCCTATGGTCCATCTCTTAATATCAGCAGCAAGCGATTCAGCTAGTCTGTGCAATAAGACACATAGAATCTTGTCACAACACAAACTCAGTTTCAAGAATACAAATCTATGGGGATTTTGGCAATCATTAATTCAAATTTTCCATAAGGGATATTACATTTCTCTATGCCTGCTCTTTCAGGTCAAGTAGATCATGCATATTCTTTCTGCAAGTGCTTTTGCCTGAAAGAACCAGTTTAATTGGGATAAAAATTACATAATTTCTAATATTAAGCAATGGGTTCAAAGATCAAGTGGAGAAGTACATATTGCACGCCTCTCCATGTTCTTTCCACTTGAGCATTCCTTGCATTAGCAAGTGTATCATTGTGACTGACATGGTAATTTCCCATCATCCCAGCAAATATAGGATCCAAATCTTTATACTTTACTCTAGCATTATTCTCTTTTGAACCATAAGCCTCATGGTTAATCTTAATTTCCTTATCCAAAACTTTCCGGTGGCCCTTTGGTCTAGGCTCAGAACCATTCCTTTTTCTATTCATTACATTTTTGCTATTCTTATACTTACTTGAGCCTGCTCTATGGCTTTCTTCAAGGCAGCAGCAAAATACAGCAACTGTTGAATTTTCATCAAATACCTCATCTAAGAAAGTTGGTGAACATTCAGCATCAATCTTTCCAGAAGCACCTTCTTTAGAAGCAAAGTTTAATGATATTCTCTGATCCGTATTAGCATTTAGATTTGATGGACGACTTGAAGGTGTTGGCGCTTACGAGAAGTAGATACAGCTCTTGTGAGAGAACACATTATGAAATGTGAATCTTCCTCAAATCAAGACAAAAATTCTAATTCTCTAGAATTGCAAGCCTTGAGGAAAATAGAAAATATTCTCTCAATGAAACTGGAATTGGGATTGGCAGCTTTCAAGGGATATCTAAAGGTCAAGATGATTCTTCAGATCATATAACTCAGAGTGCACCAATGCTAAGCGACCTCAAAAAGATTTCTGCTAGGACTGAGATACTAGCTTTTAAGAACCCTTACGGTGGTTAGGCACCGAAACACTGAATTTTTTGTTGAGTGAGTTTTTGGGCATTGATTCTATTGGAAATAGTATTGGATAATGGATTTCGGTACAAATCTTTGGATACTTGTGAACGAAGCTGACGAGTTACATAAAAATGGAATGAGTTTCCCAAACTCTGAAATAAAATATTTCCGAGAACTTCCCATTTATCGAGTTGGAATACCTTTAGAGCACAAAAAGGTTAGAAGCATACTCGTCGTGGGTTTCCTATCAATCTAATACTGAAATCAAAAGATTAATGGATTCTCTCAAAGATGACGAGCCAATTAAAAGATACTTGGAGGACAAATTTCAACGACACAAAGTTCCTAAGGACTCTGAAAGGCAAAACCAGGAGGAACCCCACCCATCTCTCTTGGAGCGAGGTCATGATGACATGGGTTTAAATAGTCCAATGACTAGAGCGGCAAAATTATTGGAGCTCAAATATGATTCTTTTTGTTAAGTTAGAGACAATCGACTTTTCAAAGAAGCACAACAAAGAGAAATCAATTGCTCAAGACAAGATGTATAGATGTGGATGCTTAGAAACATGTGCTATGGTAGGTAACACAATCGTATCTGCTTGCAAAATAGACTCTAAGCATTCATATCTATACATTTTGTCTTCAGCAATTGATTTTCCTTTGTTGTTCTTCTTTGGAAAGTCGATTGTCTCTAACTTAACAAAAAAGAACCGTATTTGAGCTCCAATAATTTTGTCGCTCTAGTGATTGGACTTATTTAAACCCATGTCATCATGACCTCGCTCCAAGAGAGATGGGTGGGGTTCCTCCTGGTTTTGCCTTTCAGAGTCCTTAGGAACTTTGTGTCGTTGATATTTGTCCTCCAAGTATCTTTTAACTGCCTCGTCATCTTTGAGAGAATCCATTAATCTTTTGATTTCAGTATTAGATTGATAGGAAACCCACGACGAGTATGCTTCTAACCCTTTTGTGCTCTAAAGGTATTCCAACTCGGTAAATGGGAAGTTCTCGGACAAGTATTTTATTTCAGAGTCTTGGAAAGTCATTCCATTTTTATGTAGCTCGTCAACTTCGTTCACAAATATCCAAGTATTTGTATCTGTATCCATTATCCAATACAATTATCCAACAAAATCAATACCCAAAAATTCACTCCTTAATGAAAAATTCAATGCCCCGGTGCCCAATCCAACCGAAGAGTTCTTAATAGGTAGTACCTCATTCCTTTCAAAAATCAATATGATGTTGCTCAATGCTGGTGTACTTGAGTCATCCGATCTAGATGAGCATCTTGACCTTTAGATATCCCTGCAAAGCTACTAACCCCCATTCCATTTCCATATAGAGAATATCTTCTTTATCCCTCAAAGGTTGCAATTCCATAGGATTAGAATCTTTGTGCCGATTTGAGGAAGATTACATTTCATAACATGTCCCAGCACAAGAGTGGTACCCAATATCTCATCACAAATTAACTTCAGTCGGAAGGTTTTCTGCATGTTTGAGAAGGGGAAAAAAAAAGGTGAATTTTACTAAACAAAACAGAATCTGAAATGGGTAAATTGGCATTTCATGTTTCCAAAATAGATCTCATCTCACAAGCATAGGACAGAGTACAGAGTTCATTAAGCATTTAAAACATCATCATCAATGTGACATTGTATTTCATATGCTTTCGCTTAACACTCCAAAAAAACAGTATGAGACAATCATAGTTTCCGAATCCAACCCCATCCCTCTCTCGTTCATTCCGTACTTTGTTGGAAATTAAGTTGTCTAGCTTACGAGTATTATCCGTAATGATGTCATTATTTGCCTTTAAAAATGCCTAAAATGAATTTAAAAAAACTCCAGGCATCACAAGTATTTTCCTCCCCAGAGGTGAAAAAATTAAACACCAACATGCAACTTATCTAGAATTATGCCACTTGATCCAATGCTGAAATGTAGAACATTAAACATCCAGTTAATACAAGCCCAGAGGAGTCTAATTAAGTTGTTAAGATCTAAAAAAAAATGAATAAACCCAAAATCTAACAAAAATTGAATAAACCCAAGATCTAACAAAATTATCAATTTAAGAATGTCTAAAAAGTGTGAATCAGGGAGAAAACAATCTGAAACATAAACATCTTAAATCAAAAGTTGCCAAAAGAGTGAAGAAAATTGACATTAAATTTCACATGCAACCAAAACAATCAACACAATAAGGATCTAAGGAACTACCTCTGAGAACCATCAGAGAAGCTTAAGGGAAAACCACGAAGGAGGTTCTGGAGAAGGAGGTGGTTGGTGGGGCAGGTTCTTGAGGGCGGTGGAGGATTTCTGACGACGGGTTTAGAAAGGAGGAGGTGATAATGAGGAGGGCAAGAGCGATGGATTCAGAGTTGCAGTGATGTGCGGCGCTGAGAGTGACAGTCCTTTTTATAGTGCAGTAAAAAGCGCAAACATGAGTAGGTCAAAATCAGGTTTCCCAATTAGGACACAACCTGCGACAATCCAGTGGGCTGCATCTTTGTCAGTGTAGTCTGCCCCCTGATTCTACTACTCATCATCATGTAATAAGATAATTTTATATAGCATTTTCATGATATTTCAATTGAATTTTGATATTTGTTTGCTAGGGTTGCAGTGTTTATGCTGAAATAAATTAAATACTAAAGAATTTCCGTTCATGATTTTGTTTGTGAGTAGCAAGAATTACATAAAATTTATCTGAATTTAATTGTAATTTTTTTTATCATTTTAGAATCACAAGTTAACTAAATAAATTTTAATTGAAACGGTTGTATTCTTGAAAATTCACCAAATTGAATCCTTGGTAACATATAATGACATAGTAATTAATCTATCGGTAAACACCAATAAGATCAATTTGAAAAATAGTTATTGACATAAATCTAAATGAAAATTAAATAAATATTCCCCCTGAATCAACTGTGTTTTAGCATACATTTCTTCTTTGATCCGTCAGAGTTGGGTTGCAGCCTCGACCCGAGCAGGAGTTCGATGTGTCTGGAAACTCAATGGAAGGGTTTTCTTCAACTTGAGCATTCATTCCGAGTCGACAACAACAATTACACCTTTTCCTTTTCTGCATGCCCCTACCACTTGTACGGTTTAAAAAAGGCCCCTCGTGGCACTTCTTTACAAACCATACCTTTCAACTATTACAACAGTGGAGTGACTTCTTAATAAATTTACAGGCCAAATTTACAAACAAATATACAGAAATAGTAAAAGAATAAAGGAATCACAAAAAATATTAGATTGTGGATAAAGGCTCATAGAGCCAGATCCAAATATAGGGAACACGGTCACTAGGCACCGCACCCAACCAAAACCAAACCCACGGTTGCACCACACATAGAAGCAACAACTATTTTTCTAATCACAAAGTCCACCACAAGATTCCGGTCACCAAGACCCACCACAAAGGTTCTTAGTTCACTGAGAACTTTTATCAGTAAGTGGAAAAGAAGAAGAAGGAAGAAACACTGTTAACCGGTTAGGTTGGCCGAAGGCCAAAACCCCCTTATAAATGGTTAACACATTTAAGAGGGGTGTGGAAGAAGAGGGGTCGGGAGTGAGTTCCCAAAAGCCACTGGAAAATATGGCTGGGGAAGATCACAGCCATAATGGCGAGAGAGAGAGAGAGAGAGATAACAGAGGTGGCGCAGCCAAGAAGGAGAGAGAGGGAGAAGTGAGGCGGTAGAAATGAGAGTAAGAGGGTTAGGGTTAAATAGTTAGGAACCTGGGTTCGATACGGGTGTGGGCCTCCAAGTGGGCCTATATTTAATGGGTCATTGGGCCACAAATTTCTTACACCACTAAACTAAAAGAGGTAAACACAAAACAACAAAATCGATTGAGGATCGTTTTTAAAAAAATTCATGTTCGTCATTTCTTAAATATAGGCCTTTGCCGGGGAAATAATAGTGAGAAGAATTCGCTTCCCCTTCTTATTAGCATAGCTTTCGGGCTCCATACCCGTGGGTCACTTTTGTCCTTTTAGAAATGGAAAAGGCAGTTCGTAAGGTTCGCTAGGCATTAACCTTTCACCCGGTAATTTTTTTTTTTATTTGCTTAGTGAGTTGCATCTTTACTCCAGCCGGTTGCGTAATAGCTTTGCAGACATAGGCATCGAAGAATTGGTCTAGGGAAAAACTTGAACAAACTATGAAAATCTCAATACCATATTCGTCTAAAAAGACTCGTCTTCGATACATCATTTGAGTCATGATACCTTTTTGGTGCGTCCAACTACTACCTTCCCTGTGTTGTACGTATGAGCTCGTCGAGAATGGAATTGGATGTGACGGATTTGGTTAGCATGCATTAGTTACAATAAATATAGCACATGTTAATAATTAAGATCTTCAACTGTAAGAGCTGGGACTAGCCCACCTTACTGTGGTTGTATTTGATGAATTTCATATACCACACGTTGATAGTTAAGATATTTGGTAGATAGGTAAGAAGACCGCAAAATTACTATCACAAATAATGGTTCGAATATGTGTAGCTTGTGTATGCCGCCGGTAGCAATAATTAATTGTATGAAAAGTTGCTAATGAAATGGAGTTCACGACACTTGAAATGATAGTGTATGTTTGTTCCAATGTTAATGATTTGGAGACTAAAATTATGAGTTTAAATCCCATCAGCCGTACAAGTATTTATTTTAATGTATATTGTTTCACTTTATGAATTTTTGCAATTTGTTAATTATTCTTAATTTTATTAATATATTGATTGAATTGATGTGTATGGTCAATTTATATATAATTCCACATCAAAAACGGAAAAATAATACTCTCTATCCAAAAATTGTGGTGCTAATTAGTTAATTGCTTTGAGATAATTGTTGTTAACATTCTGAAAATTAGATACAATTTTCGAATATCAACAAGCCCTGTGTTCTGCCAATAATAAACAGCGTAGTCAATATGGAAAACCTAGTTACCGTGGTGTCTGTTCCCAAGCCCTACACAACTGCTAATAAGCAGATTCCCTTTGCATTGTAAGAAAATGGGGTTATCTATCTGAACCACATTATATTCACTTTTTCTGCAAATCAACTGGTGCATGGTCATTGAATTACATTATGCATCTGGAGATAAAGATCTCACTAACACATATTTTCAGTTCCTGTCTATCCTCCTACCTGGTGATATTAGGGGAAATAGACCTGATCTCCAAGGTGAACAAATAAATTGAATTAAATAAATACATTCTGGATAATTTTGCTACTACATTGTTATTCACCTCTCCTCGGAGTTGAACCTGTTCCATGCCGCCTGTGGTAGATATAGCAAGAGCATCAGTAAGATGTATAGCCAAGCAAGAAAGTAAGACTAGAGTATAGAAACCAATTACATTTTTTGCGATGCCATCGAGGCAAAAACCATCACTTGAATTTGCTATTTCTTAATGTGGATTATCCTAATTCACAGCTTCAGCTGTTACTGACTTTATAGTGACGAAATGGTACAAGATGTGCATCAACTGATTGCCCAAAGAATTTTCACCTCAGAACCTCAGGACAGGTTTGAATTTTGACAGTCATGTCAATTCTCAATATCATTAGAGTGTAGATATCTTAAGATGCTAGCAAGGATTCTATTCACATACTAATACATTTAAAAAGTTAATACAACTACCTTTTCTATCTCAAGGGAAATAAAACAAACATACCTTTAGAAGATCAAAAACCTTTTCGCATATGTATTTTTGCTGAATGGTAGCTCCTCTTTGCTGCACTTTGTCAGGATGTACATAAAGTGTAGCCTTCCTGTAAGCTTTCTTTACAGCAGCAGTTGTTATGATCTCTGTCAGGGAAATAGGCTGCCAGCCGCTGTCTGGCCCAAGGATCTGAAATGAAATTGAGTTAATACATTCAGCTTCCAGATTTGAAGACCAAAAATAGTGATAAAGATGTCTCAAAAATCTTATTATCACTTGTAATAGAGTTGAGCAAGCTCAAACCATAACGCATTTAGTAACAATTTATTCCACCACTAACACACACCAAGAAACCCTAGTTTGGTCTTCAAATCTTGATCGGGAAGGTGATACCCAAATATAGACTAAAAAAATATTGCTGATAATTGTACTAGTAAATCAGTAGCACATGGGAAGAAAATGCATACATATTGCAAGGTTGAGAGAAGTGCACGCAAGTTCCTCTCCTTTCCTGTAGCCCATCTCTTAATATCAGCATCAAGCGATTCAGCTAGTCTCTGCAATAAGACACAGAGTCTTGTCACAACACAAACTCAGTTTAAAGAATACAAATCTATGGGGATTTCAGCAATCATTGTAATTCAAATTTTTTGTAAGAGATTACATTTCTCTCAGCCTGCTCTTTCTGGGCAAGTAGATCACGCATATTCTTCTCTGCAAGTGCTTTTGCCTGACAGGAACAGTTTAATTGGGACAAAAATTATATAATGTATAAAGATTAGATGGTTCAAAGATCAAGTGGATAAGTGCATACTGCTCGCTCCATTATCCTTTGATGCCTCTCTAATCTTGCTTTACGTCTCTGCGCTGATTCAGTATTCGTCCCATTTTCCAGATCCTGCAGGAAAGTTTGAGCCGTCATCTTCTGGCATACAAGTGAAGAATATATTTGTGGAAAGCAAAATCAGCAGACTGATATACTAACCGAGGAAGAAAAGCTGTGCTTCAGTCCATAATTTCTGGAAGTAGAAAACCTTTCTGTGGGGTATCTGTCAGCCTGAGTTCTTGCCTCTGTGGAAGTTTTCTGAGACTTTGCTTTCTCTAGAGCACGCTCACGGGCTTCTGCTGTGGCTCTTTCCACTGCAGCTCGTTCTGCCCTAAGCTTGGCTTCTGTGGAGGCCTTATCAGCCGGTTGCTTCCCCACCGAGGCCTTCTCAAGCTTCTCCCGAGCCTCTGCCAGAACTCTTTGTCGAACTTCAGCAGCTGCTCTCTCCACAGCAGCTCTTTCTGCCCTTTCTCGAGCTTCAACAAACGCCCTCTCACGAGCTTCTCGTATTGCTCTTTCTACAGCTATTCTATCCT
>NC_026151.1:3651807-3664038 GCF_000512975.1 Sesamum indicum
TTCAATTCTTTGCTGGTACCCATTTCTCTCAAGGTTTTCCAGACCTTCTCTGGCATCTTTGGCTTCCATGGCAGTGGTTCCAACAAGATTCTCCTTATTCTTATCCATGTTTAGCCCTGTTTCTAGACCTCTTTCAGTTTCCATCGATTTCTCCATTTCTTTGGTTTCACCACTATGTAACTGGGAGTATAACACTTCACTTTGTTCCTTGGCATGTTTTCTTTCATCCATAACCATTTCTACTTCATCTTTTGCTTCTTCCTTGTTTGAGGTATTGTACTTGATATTTACTGCACATACTTTAGATTCATGAGCAGACAACCCCTCCATATTTTCAGGACTGGAGATTGATACAGATCCTTCATCATCATTTGGAGTTTGTTCCAACACCTGTCTTAAACCCGTGAAATCAAATTCTCCTGTTCTATTATCAGATGAATGAAGCTCAGGTAAATTTTCTCCATCGCTCTTAGCAGCATACTCTTTAGCAGCACCATGAATCTCACTAGTTGTTTTGAGTGTATTCTCATCCTCTGGAAGTTTATCTTCAGTACATCCAGCCATGAGGCCGATATTTTGTATCTTGCCAACAGAAGAAAAAACTTCAAAGCCATTGTAGATTTTGCTTTCAACAAAAATCTCTTCAGAGGCACTTTGACGCAAGCTGTCCGTTCCAGGCATTTCATTACTCTCCAGGTGGAACAATTGAGCTGCAGCCTCCTTATCATTTGCGAAAATGGTTTCAGTTACTTCAGGCACAGTGTCATTCTCACGGTAACTCCCAACAGCTTTATGATATTCTTCTGCTTTGTTGTCTAAGTCAAAATCAAAGTCTGCTGGAGTCTCACTAAAGATAGTGCTAGTATCAATAGCATGAGCCTCTTTAAAGATGGTGCTACCATCACCACTAATCGCATCAACAGCTTCATCAATATCCTCTTCATAGGCAGCCTCATGAAACTCACATGTATTATGATTCTCTTCACTTATCCCTGCTCCTCCATGAGTGTTGATTGATTCTTCAGCATCCCAGAAAGCTGCAGGCTCCTGAACTTCAGCACAATTGTTTCTGGTCTCAGCTTCTGAATCATTGTTTGTGGTCTCAGCTGCTTCATATTCAAAAGCATTCATGTGTCTCTCTTCAACTTTATTCTGCTCAAGTTCTCCAAGTAATTTTGGTTCATCTCCAACATAGCCATGACTCTGTTTCTTGTTGCTACCTTCTGACTCAAGAGCCTCATTAACCTTCTTTTCAATTTCTATTTCTGGAAAGACGTCGGTCTGCCCCTCACCAGCTTCTTCCTCCCAGGTTTCCTTCAGCTGCTCTTCACTTTCAAACCATAGGTGATATTCTTTCTGCCTGATCCCATTTTCTTCTTCATCATAAGTTTTTCCATGTCTATCACCATTTTCTTTCCAGTCGGAGACATTAACAGACGACGCATCATTCTTGACCAGATTATGTGCTTCATTGAGAAAATTATTGAAAGCTGGAGTCAGTACTGTCAATTGTTCCACATTAACCTTTTCATCACGCCTTCCCGTATCATCCATATCATTTTCTCTCTTCTCCATCATTTCATACTCCTGGTTGATCCTCAAATTTTCACCAGCTTCAACCAAAACCTTCTCCTGCTCTTGAGTTCCTTGAGAAGTATTCAGAACCCTATTCATCATTTCAACAGTATTTTCAGGTCCTTTGGCATGATTAAAGGTAGCCCAACACTGCTCAGCTTCATCCACACTCTTTTCCAGTGGTTGCATCCTTTGGCATGTATTGATAGTTCTTTCCGCCAGTTCAGCAACAACTTCAGGTCCTGTTGCATGATGAATTGTCACCTCTTGCTGCTGCAAAGTTTCCTTGCCAGCTTCCATCTCCATAGGGTTGGAAGCAAGTTTACTCCTGGCGAGCGACAAACTTTTGTTGCCACCTACTTCACCAGACACCAAATGAGCAGTACGACACTCTGCATTGGCTGCTGAGTCAGGAAAATCAGTTGCCTTTCTACGCGCTTCAGCTGCATCAACATTTTGACTGAGCGTTCCAAACTGTTCATCCATACAAAGTGTCTCACTCTGACTGCAATTTGAAGCAATTAACTTACCTCCCCCCACATGCTCTCGATGCCCTTTAGCTGCTTCAACATTCTCCCATACTCTTTCCACTTGAGCATCTCTAGCATCAATAAGTGTATCATTGTGACTGATTGACAGGGTATATTTCCCATCAATCCCAGTGAATATAGAAAATATAGGATCCAAGTCTTTATACCTAGCATTGTTCTCTTTTGAACCATAAGCCTCATGGTTAATCTTAATTTCCTTATCCAAATCTTTCTGGCGGCCCTTTGGTCTAGGCTCAGAACCATCTGGATGACCTTCCTTTTTCCTATCCATTACCATTTTTGCTATTCTTATACTTTCTTGAGCCTGCTCTATGGCTTTCTTCAAGGCAGCAGCAGATACAGCAGCTGTCGAATTTTCATCAAATTCCTCATCCAAGAAAGGTGGTGAACATTCAGCACCAATCTTTCCAGAAGCATTTTCTTTAGAAGCAAAGCTTGATAATCTCCTTGGATCCTTGTTAGCACTTAGATTTGACGGACGACTTGAAGGTGCTGGCACTTCAGAGAAGTGTGATTCAAGGTTAACTTCATTCACATTGTTTGGCTTTTCAGGTACATGTGATCTATCACAACTTGATCCACCTTTACCTTTAAAAGCTTCAAGTTCAGCACTAAAACTCCAGGTGCGACTCACTTCACGTTTCAATGAAGGTACAGGCCTGTGACCTTCTATCTTCTGCGGCTGAGGAGCTCCATCAACAAAATAAGTAAATCCAGGGACAGCATGGAGCTCTGCAATGTGTGTTTTCCCATTTGATGCATCATTATTTCTTTGGCTGGTCCTATTAAAAGACATGTTAAACTGCTGCTTAACTCCATCAAAAGATTGAACAGATACCTCGCTGGAGGACCTTTTCGTCTTTCGTGAAGAATATAGAGAACCTGATTCTTGTAAAGGCGACCGTGTATTTGCTGGAATCCTGCAAGACATATAAAGGATTTGGAATGGGTAACCAAAGAACTCCAACAATTTATACTGAAAAAGGGGATGCACTTCAGATGGAAGAGATTACAAAGATCTAAAAGAAGATATTGTTTTCTGAAAACCTTCGGGTTGACGAAACGCGACTCGTCATTTCACATCTTTCACACACACAGAGAGACAGCCAAAAGAAATAGCGGGAAAGAATGATCAAATAAACTGGATCTTAGTAAATCTTTTAGCAATAGATGTAAAACACTATAATTACAAGATTTAAATCTAGCCAATAAAAGAGTTTCTTCAAAACACAAACACACCGGGCACCGAAATTGATCATTCAACACCCTTATTAACAATCAACGGAGGCCGACATGAGTTAATAAGCACAATCAAGAGTATAGCTGTCAATTCACAAGCCCATAAATCGGTTCCGTTACTGGAAAAGAACAAAAACAGGAACAAAAATGAAAATGAAAATTCAGCACACACTTATAATCGCCCTCGCCGAGAAAGAAATTGGCAATCGGGCTATAGCACCCCAGAAAAAATTAGTAAAACATGGCATGAAAATCTTTCTCCTCATATGAGTATAAAATCAATCAAAGATGATAGTTTCTCTCCATAAAGGGAACTTTGAGAAAGATTTTAAATTTTTGAAGCATAGCAAAGAACAAGAAACGGAAGTTAGAGGCTTATTAATGAATAAAGAATTAAACATGCAAATTACATGAGCCATAATAACAACCAATCCAAACACAACTACGCAACAGAGAATGAAAAATGTTGACCGCAAACAAACTTCACATGTCCCAAAATTCAATTCAAAACGCCATAGGAGCGATTCACTTACAGAAGGAAAGAAGAACAACTCACCGCGGTTTATTTTTCTTTGCAGAACCATTAAACAGCTCCTCATAAGGCACGGCCACATCATCATTCCCAAAACCACCGAAAATGTTGGAGTAATCGAGCTTAGAGCTCCTGCAATCACCCGACCCTACCCGATCATCCAGACCCGGAAGATCAAGCACAGGTATGGAAGACGACCCGGAGAAAATCTCAGCGTACTCATGAGCTTCAAACGAGCTCCCCTTGCCTCCGTTGCTGGACAGCAAAACGCCGTCGTAGGGGTTCTTGAAGGAGAAGGACGAGGAGAGGACATTGGTGGCTGAGTGTTTTCTTCTGTGCGGAGGTCGAGACAGAGACTCCATGGGAATGGAAGCAGAGTGGGAGCTTCGTACTTCTTCTGTCTATGGAAGAGCTAGGGTTTTTTGTTTAATTTATTTAAGATTTTTTCCCCTTTCTTTTTTTTTTTCTTTTTTGGTTTAATTTTGCCTTTCTTCTTCTTGATCAGTGAGGCATTTTGTCTGCAGAGAAAAAATTCTGCAGCGTCAGACAACACAAAGACGAAGGAAGAGAGAGAGACAGAAAGTGAGTGATGTGATGAGAGAGAAAAACATTTTACGTATTTTAAGAAAAAGTTTTATTATATGAGGAAGAAATGTGGGTCCACTTGAGGACTTATATGCTGCATCTGGTCTATGAGTTTGTACAATTCCAATTTTTGATTAGTTAATCGAAAATTATATACTTCTAATTTTGGTCGGTCGGAAAAGCTCATATGTCTGTTTCAAATTCCTATAAAAATTAATAATATAATACATATTCCACATCAATTAAAAATAAAAAATTTGACGGTCTTTTAATAATAAATATGCAAAAATCTTATTAAAACGGACAATATTTCACGAGTCATGGACCCTTATTTGCTCGTACAACATAAAAGATCCTCGATTCCGTCAAGTCACCGATGACTCAGTTTATACCTGAAAATTGGTATTAGCTTGGAGTTCTGATTGAGTTGGCGTAGATGGACCAGAAGCAGCAGAAAACTTGCGTTATTCTGTCTGTGGTGTATGATATGATAGATACATCGACGCGGCGATTATTTTATTTTAAATCTTCTCTTTTCTCTGACTGGGAGGACACAAAGGGAGAAACAATTATTAAGCTGGGGCAAAAATGGAATTCATATTTTAAACTAGGAGTTGCTTGAGTTACTGAATATTATTAAATTATTAAATGCTTCTCCGTATCAAGACTCGTTCGAATTTAAATAATTTGGATATCTTTTTATATTTTTATAATAGTGTATTTATCATTTTATTCTTTCACTATACAATTAATTTAAAATTTTATTATTTTTAGAACATATTTCAACTACCTCCTGAAATTTTTTATATTTATAAATATTCAATCGTTGTTAAAAAAATTATAAGTACACCCACTAAGTGGAATATAATTATGTAGTCCTTAAATGGTGATGTAAAAATTATTACTTTAATCTTATTGAATTTTTTTTAAAAAAAAAATCTGTGAGGGGGTAAAATAAATAATTTAATGAGAATTTTAATTCATAAAAATATTTTATAAAATTCTAAAAAATACATAAATATTATAAATCATAATTTATAATTTACCACAAAAATTGGATGAAAATACAATGAAAATCTATACCTCAAGCTCTATGTAGCAAGTTCTGCTTGTACTTATCTTTTTATTGTCAGTGTTTGTTTTTTATTAGTATTTCAGTATTTAATTTTTGTTGAATTTGTTGTCAGCTAGAGTCCAAAGTGGGTTGATTTTTTTCTTTAGCTAAAACTCTATTCTTTATATATAGTTTCACATCTCTGTAACTTTAGTACTTGAGTTTTAGATGAACAAAACATAGTTTTTCCTTTTTTTCATTCTTTAATTTACTGCCATGGATATACTCTATTTCCACCCCTCAAATTATCACACTCTATATCAAATTGCGGGCAATTGTGAATCTGCCCCATCCATTTCTGGTCATTTCGATCCAGTCTAGACTCAAAATTTGTAATTCACATGAAATTATACAATTAGAAAAATCTATAAATAGTGATTGGCCATTCCTCAAGTAGAATTTTAGCTACCCTGACATTTTCTTATGATCTTGAGTTTTTCTCCTTTACACCCTATCTAATTTAGGACTTGAATGGTTACAATTGGGTCTTCTATATTCTAGTCTTGACGTTTTTCTACCTTGTAAGTATTTTTACGGGAGGAATTTAGGTGTATTCATCTCATTTTAGGAGCAAAACCCATATTTACAAAAATAGTTCTTTTATTATTTTTTTTTAGATAATTATATATAATTTCTAGTCTATTTGCACAAACCACCTACACTTTTTTGAAAAATTACAATACACCCACCAAAAACGTCAATATCATTTACACAAATCACCCATATTTTCTAAAAGTAACACATCCATCTGCCAGAAAAAGTCAACATCATTACACAAACTACTCGTACTTTTTTACTGCTAGTAGTGTTTTTTACAACATAAATAGTTTTTTTATTATTATTTCTTTGGGACAATTACATTCACGCTCCTAACCTATGGTCTATTTACACAAAGTATCCATACCTTTTGAAAAATTACATATACATTTTTCAGAAAAAGTCTGCATTATTACACAAGTTATCTATGTTTTTTTACTATCAGTTACACAACCTATGGACAACTACGTATTTTTCAGAAAAAATAGTTTTTATAACTACATAATAATATATAAATAATTTATATAAATAGATTATAAATAAAAAAAAGTATAAATACAACTATTCTAGTATTTTTTTTAATGTACGATTATGATGTGATAACATCAAAATTGTAAAATATTAATTGAAAAGGAGAGCAGCAGAGCCCACAATCATAGAAATATCTCCTTTTCTCGTTGAGGCGGAGCAGCCCACGTTAAACCCTGCAACAATTTATACATTTACAATTTCGTAAATTACAACGATTTCTCCTTAAATTTGTCATAATTATGAATATCATCTCGATATTTAAAAAATTATAAATATCTTTCTACTATTTGATGAAATTAGAGGTATGAAATTGTCAATTTGCTCTTATTGTATTTTTTATTTTATTTAAAAAATTAAAAACTTATAAAAAAATCAAACAGGGTGGATTAAATTTTTCTAAACATTATAAAAAAAAATTATCTACTTAGTCCACAAAAAATAAATTTTTTTTGAAAAATAAATAAAATTATAATTTTTAATCCACAATATCATTTTGGTCAGTTCACCATAAAAAATGGATGAAAACCTACAATCTAAGTTAATTATTAGACGATCTTTAAAAATAAGAAGTATTAATAATTTCTCAAACAATGAAAAATAATCATAATTATATCAAATCTGAAAAAAAAAAAAATCATAATTTACCCTTTACAATTCATCAAACAAACAAACAAAATAAAGTGAGTGGTGTCCACGCTTCAAACCCCTCTTCTTAGAAAAAAAGAAAGACAGAGGGGCCATTATTTCGACATCAATGCCCCCCCAAAAAGAGCTGAGTGGATGGTCTCGTTGACCATGTAATTATCGTTTCATACCACCATTTTTTTGTTTCTTCTGCTCATTCAATGCCTATATCTATCAATTCTTTTGTGTAAGTTCAATTTTACGATTGATGTGATACGTGTATCGACATCATTAATCCTCTAAAGGACGGGTTTAGGACATGCACGTGATCTTATTTATGCAAACATCGTCGAATGATGCAGTGCGTGATGGAACCGGTGCTGCGTTGTGCGAGGTGTAGTTCGATTTGTATTCATTAGCCTCACGATTTTGTATTGAAAATGTGTATTGTTAATGAGATGAGACATTGAGGCTTATAAGGCACACAAATTTTTCATTTGCAATCGATTTCATACATGCCAATCAGTGATTTAGTGAAATTCAGAATCGTCAGTATAGTCCAAAGTGTCTTACCTACCATTTTATAATGATGAAATCAGTATTGAGTTCAAGAAAATAAAAACGATATAATTGAATCCAAATTTATTAAGAAATTGAGGAATTTATGAAAATTGGTTAATCTACGCTATAATTTACTAGACTATCGAAGACCCTCTTCTCTAATTCTAGTTAACGATTGTTAAATCCCATCAAAATAGGCTAATTTTTTTATCAATATTTATCGTATTATTGATATATATTTAAAAAAAAAACGACAAAATTATATAAGGAAAAAAATTGATTTAAATATGATGAATATAGAATAATATTTTGAAAAGGTAGATCCATGATTTGAGTTGAGACAGGATGCATTAAGGGGAAAAAGCTGATGTGATGCAAATATAGATATGCTTTGTTATGATTAAAGCAATCAGCCTTCCGGGAGGGGGTGGAGATTGGAATCATCAATTATGTGTTGAGAGACTTAAGCTGTAAAGCAGTAAAGTAGATCGCCGATGGCCCATAACTATCAACCATTTTTCCTTGTTTTGTACTACAAATCTGGAGGTGTTGTGGGCTGAAAGAAACAAAAGGTTTGGTGAAGCCCATCAAGATGAGGCGGAGGCCCAAACCCGCGTTGCCGAATTTTCTTCTCTCTTTGCGATTACTTCTGCCTTGAAGAAAAAGAAAAGCAGATCAAAACCCACCCCCTTCTCTCTCCTCTGCTACTGAAATAGAGTGAGACGCGAACAGAGATATATATTCAAGTTATTGAGTCTGTGTTCTGTAATTTTACAACGACGCCGCATCCAAAATGTTCAGGAACCAGTACGACACCGACGTCACGACGTGGTCGCCGGCGGGGCGGCTGTTCCAAGTAGAATACGCGATGGAGGCGGTGAAGCAGGGCTCGGCGGCGATAGGGCTGAGATCGAAGACGCATGTGGTGCTCGCCAGCGTTAACAAGGCGAGCTCCGAGCTCTCCTCGCACCAGAAGAAGATCTTCAAGGTCGACGACCACATCGGTGTGGCCATCGCTGGACTGACGGCCGACGGACGAGTACTCTCCCGATACATGCGTAACGAGTGCATTAATTATTCCTATACGTACGAGTCGCCGCTTCCTGTCGGCCGTCTTGTTGTTCAGCTAGCCGACAAGGCTCAGGTTTAGTTTAATTTCTTGGTTAAACCCTAAGTGTTTCATTTCTCGTTTCTCGTACTTGTTTGGTGGTTTATTTTGTGGAGCATTGTATAATTGAGAGTTAGGGTTTAAGATTAGGGCACCAGTAGTGTAGAAATTCGTGAAAGGATCACAAGAAAAAAAACGGATTAATGTATATCAGTAACTTAATTAATGCTTTGACGAGAACTGCTTCATTTTTCATTGATGGTATTCTTCTGCAGAGAATTGTGTAATTGAGAGTTTGGGTTTTGATTGAGGAGTAGTAGTATGGGAATTTCATGGATGGATCTGAAGAAGACCTTGGGCAAACTTTTGTTAATAAACTTTCATTATGTTGAATTGAATTAATTTTGTACTCTATATACCAGCGAGAGGAATTGTACAATTAAATTTGTTTGAATTGAGGGGTAGGGTTTGGAATGGGAGTGTACACTGTCAGACTTCTTCTAATAGAATTTATTCCAAGGAATACATGACTTTGTTGTAAACTAAGTGAGAAAAGGTAATTTGGAAAAGGAAAAATGGGATAGTTGTTTGTATATATGTCAGTTGGAGAAGTAATGAAGAGAAACTAGCATTTGAATAGTTGGTGTGTATGAATATTTGTCAATGGTTTGGTGGCAATAGAAACTTGAAGAAATGTTGCACTACCACTACATTCAACTGATCAATGTGGAGTATGCATTTATATTAAGGAGAAATCTGACATTTCTGTGATATGCTGCATTTTCCTTTTTATAGCTTTTCTACAAAAGCAACTTCCCTCATGAAAACATTTCCTATATTTCTTGTCAACTTTGAGCTTATTTTTCAGTTGTAGCATTGTTCCATGACTTTGCTTTAGCATAAGGTCTGAGATAGAGGCAAGTTATTGGTAGAGTTCCCAGTGAGGAAACGCGAAGGCCTAGGAAAAGTTCTGTCCCACTGTGCTTGGCTTTTGGACTAAACTTGCTTGTGCTTGCTATAGGGGAAATGTGTTTGGCCCAAGAAGTGGCCATGTCACAGGGCTTACCTCTGCATGGAGCTGCATTCTAAATCAAGGGAGTGGCCTTGAGGATTACCTGATTTACCGCCACCAAAAACTTCTCTCAGTCTCTTCCTATTTATTCTAAAAAGAAAATTTCGTGATCTCTTGTTAAAGTTTGTGTTAGTCTGACAAATGAATCTTTGACATAATGTCTGTTGCAACTTAGTCTGATGTTTTGAGCTTAGCTGAGATGATATCTAAATCTGATGCTATGTAGTAAAACAAACTTTTTCCTGGATTTTGCAGCTTTTTTTCATATAGAGGTCAGGTGGTGATCTTCAGTCGTGGTCAGCGTTTCTGATTTTATCTTCATTGGCTCTCCACATTACTTGTTGTTATGGACTATCTGGGGACTGCACATGTATATGTATTATGTGCCAGTTTTTGCATAGGAATAAATGGTTTTCCAAGTTTCTTTATTAACTTGTGAACATCACCATTTGTTTTTTAAGCTATCCCTGGAAAATTTTATTTTAACTTGTGATGTGTGCATGCTCTTTTAGTTTTAAGCTTGTACTGAATTTACGTGGTTTACCTGGTACATTTGGTTTAGGATTTTAGAGCTGAGGATGAGAATAAAGATCAGAAGCAGAAGTGTCGGTTAGGCTTTGAATATTTGGAACAAGTATCCAAGTTGTTGTTACACTGGTGTTTAAACCATTTATATCTGGTATATTCGTACTTCAATGATATGAATTAACTGCTGACAGTTTCTGTATAAAAAGGAAAAGGTTACTTAATGAATTTTTTTTCCAACGTGTGGAAATGGAAAAGATGTAGTTCGAATGCAGATTTTGTGAATTCTTTAGAGATTGGATGCACATTTATTAGTTATATACTTACGTCTCAAGACATTCACCTGGAAATTTTGCTAGGGGCTTTTTAAGCAAAAATTTGATTTAGGTTGGACAGTTTCTGGACACAAGCTAAGGGCAATGTAGGAATCTGCATGTGTTAGTCCTTCAGGGGCAAGGGAGTCATTGTCATGGACTCATGGAAGCAAATGATCAACATTTAGTAGCTTCCAAGTTTGGATAAAGGATTTTCTAGAGGATAGGTGATGTTAATTACTTTAGGACATCTAATCCTGGATAATATAGGGAGTGTGTTATTCTGCATGTTGGACATAGGGGCCTCAAATTAAACTATCAATTCTCAATGGTGGGGCAATGATATTCATTGAAGAGTTGATTGATTCTTTCTAAATTTGCATCTGTACTATCCTTCTGCCAATTAACAAACTGATAGTGGCTAAATATTACTTTCCTTTGTAGTCCTTGGACCACCATGCACATAGAACTTCTGATATATATTCAGCAGTCAAAGATTAACATCAATTGCTGATAAAGAGACGCCTCTGGCTTATATTTACTAAGCCATTTCTTGATGATTTGCTGTTTTTTTCTTATGTTTGATGTCATTGTTTAAGCTGTCTAATAAATGCTCTACTCTTAATGAATTCCTGCACATATTGTATCACTCTCTCCCTATCTCTCTTTTTTTTTTTTGGTAGAACATGAGTCTAGATTCACAGTAATGTCATTACAAGTCTTTCTAGGATTATAAGTGTTGTATTATTCATATGATGTAGCAGAGTTAGAGAACCCATCTTTTGTGGTCCAATTACCTTCAATTTCTTTGTCTTTCTTCTTTTCTCCTCATGATCAATTGACTGGGATTTCTCTTTCTTTTCTCCTGAGCTTTCTTCCATGCGGTGATTGCAAAAACTTTACTTCATTTTTGCCTGAATTTAGTACTTAGTATCTGGTTTTCATTATTGCAATGCAGGTATGCACACAGCGGTCATGGAAACGACCATATGGTGTTGGCCTGCTGGTTGGTGGTCTTGATGAATCTGGAGCTCACCTCTATTACAACTGTCCAAGCGGTAATTACTTCGAATACCAAGCATTTGCTATTGGATCTCGGTCACAGGCTGCAAAGACATACTTAGAACGGAAGTTTGAGGGTTTCATGGACTCATCACGAGAAAATCTGATCAAGGATGCACTATTTGCGTTAAGGGAGACCTTACAAGGAGAGAAACTGACGAGTGCGATTTGCACAATTGCCGTATTGGGGGTAGGGGAGGCATTTCATATATTGGACCAAGAAACCGTGCAAGGACTGATCAATGAATTCGAGGTAGTTGGTGAAGAGCCCCCAGCTGATGAATCCGTTGCTCCAGATCAA